>NW_015506234.1:532299-536793 GCF_001515645.1 Sinocyclocheilus grahami | reverse complement strand
ATAGACAGATAGACAGGAAGGGGAACGATAAAAGAGTGATATGTGTGTGTGTGTGTGTGTGTGTGTGTGTGTGTGTGTGTGTGTGTGTGCGTGTGTGTGTGTGTGAACGGATAGATAACTAAATGAACAGAAGCTTTGCTGTTAAGTGCTCTGATTAGCTGCAGTAATTACACTAGCAGTACACACACTTATTTATCTGTCTTAAACAAGGATTTGTTATTTAAAAGATATAAAAAAAGGGTGGGCTATTTGTTTCATACATGCTTGTGCTTTTGTTATAGTTTAGAATTTTTTATTTAGTTTTTATTTCTATTTTATTCCAAATTAGTCTTTTCAGTTTAGTTTAGGTTTCATTTTATCATAGTTAGTTGTAGTTTTATAATATACCAATAACTAAAATTAATTTGTATTTTATTTCAGTTCCATTTTCAGTTTTTCCCCAGTTATTTTAGTTTTTATTTTTATTTTAGTTAACAGAAATGTTTTCATGCAGTTTTTGTTTTAGTTTTATTTAATGAGAACAACACTGAGTAAATATTCTGGTTGCCCAAGTAATGGTTATGAACATCACTATCAATAAGATGACATTCCATGTTGACATAAAATCAGTTTTTATGCAGCAACAAATTAACATTCTAGATGGAAAAGGGGTGTATATAAATTGTAACTTTGCATATCAGTGTTGTTATTGCTAGCTCAAGCTAAAACTATTAAATTAACTAAAATGATTTCAGTAATTGAAATAACGCTAAAAGAAAATATCAATATTAGATGAAAACGTTAAATAAAATTTCTAAAAATATTTTTAAAACTACTAAAATGACAAAAGCACATAACATTTCTAAAACTACTAAAACATTCAAGCTCATTCAAAATATGAATACATGATCGTATATATTATACTAAAATAACACTAGTGCATAATGAATCTTATGAAAGATAAACAATAATTAAAGTCTATTCTTTGCCACTGCAGCTATCTATCTGAGCAAGCGAGTGATGATGTGACAAAACTAGAACACTTAGAGTGGGAAATTAAACCCGGAGTGGAGTTGCAGCAGAATGACTACAGACCTCTGATATGTTTCTGCATGTGTGTGTATTAGAGTGTGTGTGATAGAGGTCACAGATTGAAACCCGAGAGTAAGAAACTCCAGTGGCCTTATCGATCCAACAAAGGAAAGAGCTCAGCACATCTCTCTTTTTCTGTCACACGCACAGACACATGCCACTTAAGTCCGTATGAGCTGCAGGAAGTGAATCATCATGCATCATAGACCACCAGCGTAGAGAGAGACTGGTCATTCAGGCACATGTGCCTTTGACTCCTACTGTGGTCATTCTCATGAAAGAGCTTGTTTTTAATGTGCCACCCTCATCAAAGGGCACATAAATGAATGACCCACCAGAGAGATAGACATGAAAGGGTCAGAGATAGACAGACAGCGAGCGAGATGGATAGAGAGAGGCAGTAAAGGTCACGTTTAAGGTCATTTTAAGGATGATAATGTGGTGCTCGCAGAGGGTGGTCATCTGTACAGAAATACACAAGGATCTCTATGACTCTGTGTGTGTGCGTGTGACAGGGCAGAACAAGGCTGCTCTGTGCTGATCGCATTATCTTCAGAACAGTGTTGGGGGAGATATTTTGAAATATTAGCTTCTAATTATACAAGCTAATAATAAAGTAGTTGAATTACAGTCAAATTAAAAAGTAGCCTAGTTTTCTACACTACAAGTTAATAATAAAAAGGAGTTTGCAACTTTAAATGTGGTTATGTTTTTTAAAATATACACACTAGCATTCAAATGTTTTTCACTGTTATGGCAAACCTGATTTTTCCTTCAGAAATCATTCTAATATAATGATTTGGTGCTCACAAAATAAGTGTTAAAAACAGTTGTGCAGCTTAATTTTTTTGTGGAAAGTGATACTTTTTTTTCAGGATTCTTTGATGAATATTAATGTCAAAAGAACAATAATTAATACCATTATAAACTTCTTTAATGTCACTTTTGATCAATTTAATGTGTCCTTGCTGAGTAAATTTTGTAATTTCTTAAAAAACAAAATCTTACAGACCCCAAACTTTTTGTTTGCATTTTTCAGCTACCTCTAAATGTGGTTTGAGTGATCCAATAACAAAGCTGTTTGGACCCCCGTTTACACCTGTAGCTAGCATTGTCCATTTGTGATCAGATTACCTGAGACAGATGTTAATCTGGGTGTGACACACAGATGAACCAAAGGACCAGGGCTGACACTAAACCCCAAACTGACAGATCCAGCCCACCCAATCCTCGTCAGCAGCAGCAGCCATAATGACCCTCACACACATACAGCCCCAGGCTTCAGACATCAGACAGTCCCACCGCCCAAGCGCTAGCACACTAATGCAATGACACGCCACATTACATGCCCTCTCCAGCCATGAAAACAGAGCTTTCTCTGTGTGTTTAGTTGAGCGTGAGTGTTAAAGAGGTAGAAAAAGGGCCATCATTTCACTTGCTGGCCACAGCCAGAGTGTCTCTTTGGTAACCACAGTCCTAACAGAAACAAGCATTCACCTGCTCGCATTTTAGTTAGTCTGTGAAATATGAAGGACTTTGAGAAGGTCAATAAAGTATGGTAGGAGACATCTTGAAGCACTACTTGCTGATCAAGGACCTCATTAAATAATCCGAGAAGGTGCTCTTTGGTTGGGTTTGAAACAACTATTACGAAAAATAATTCAAGACACTTTTTCTGGTCCAAAAAAGTTAAAAAGCCTTTATTCACGTTCTGGCCATCATAAAAATGCCTAAAACTCTGCACACTGATGCATTTCAGCCTTCAGCCTTCCTCACAGTGTGTGGATGATAAAGTGGACAATAAAGTACATTGATTATATTATATTATAATATATAATTATATCATTCCACACTGTAAACTAAAGGTATAAAAATTCATTTGTGCCTGTATAAGTGCAATTTTTTATAGTCGATCAAGCTGATTTGTGATTTTTGTTTTATTTTGATGTTTTATTTTGTAATTGTGTGTAGTTTTTTTCTATTGTTATATAGCAATATAAAAACTCCATATAGCAACATGGAGTCTACACAATTCTCACAATTTTATATTATATTATATTATATTATATTATATTATGCCATTTTAGCACAACTAGTGGCACAACATGGAACTGCAACAGTCTTTATTTTTCTTTATATATTTCTTTATTTATTTTTATTTGTTGAATTTTTTTGGAACGCCAAATTTTTATAAAAACCATAAAGCCAGATGAGGTTTACAGGGATTTTTTTTCTCTCTCTCTCTTTTAAGAAGGTAAAAGAACATCTATTACCTGTTGTAAAATCACTGTGATCCACATGCCTGCTTTTATACATGTGTGTTTGCATGTGTCACTGGGTTTGACCTTTTGGACTGCTGTGACCTCTATAACTACAGGGCTTTGCACAGAGTATCCACACTGTGACCTTTAAACTGCAAGGCCACAATCAGACACATACGGAAATGACCCAGACTGATCCTTAAACACATGGAGGAAAGCAAACATTTTGACTGAGACTGAGAGAAATTAGCTGTTAGTAACAGTGTGAGAGTGATCAGGCTCAATCACGTCATATACAGCCAAACAAGTTGCTAGTGGTGTTCATGCAGTTGCCCATAGTGATTGACCACAGGCTACAAATACTACAAATGCACACTTTGTGTGCAACTTAAATATGCAGGGGAAAACAAACTGCAGAAGTAAACTGAAAAATGAAGCAGAAATATAGTATATGACAAACACGGGAAAAATATATTAAAATAAATATATTTTTTAAATCATATACCTATTATTTACACTATTTTCTTCTATTTTCAAACCGTATATAAACTATAGTTCTATCATTTTTTTATATTTTTAACAATTTTATAATATTTTCTTCTATTTATTTATTTATTTTAAATTGTTATGCTATTATTTGATTTAAATTTTTATTGTGGTTACACGTGATATTCTTGAGAGTATTATTCGCTCACCATGACACCATGCATCTTCATCGGGTGTGCAGTTCCTCATGAGAATCTCTATTCCCTCCTCGCAG
Source organism: Sinocyclocheilus grahami (assembly GCF_001515645.1). NCBI lineage: Eukaryota > Metazoa > Chordata > Actinopteri > Cypriniformes > Cyprinidae > Sinocyclocheilus > Sinocyclocheilus grahami. The sequence continues at coordinate 532,701 of NW_015506234.1, read as the reverse complement.
ATGGTGCAGGGCAGGCAGGGGTCCAGCGTGCTATCCTGATCAGAGTAGGTGTCGTCCAGGCACTCCTCACAGATCGTGTTGTGGGAGTGCTCACAGCGCATCAGCACACCCTGACCGCGTGGACACACAGTGCATGGCTTGCACTGGCCTGTCAGTTCGCTCATGAAGTAGCCATAGTTGCACACACACACAGCGTCGTTCGAATCGGTGCAGGGGGTCTGCATGCGCATAAGACCCGTGCATTCTCTGCAAGTCTGACACCTCTCTGTGTGACTGAACGTCTCAGAGAATGTCTCACCTGGAGGAAAAGATACAGAGAAAAATCATCAGAACGACAAGATAATTCAAATCTGCCCATCTGCTGTTAATAATGATCCCTCAGGTTAAATTATTGCAACCTTA
>NW_015506234.1:493452-532289 GCF_001515645.1 Sinocyclocheilus grahami | reverse complement strand
CAGGCTAACGTGACAGTCACGATTCATGCAGCTGTAAGGTTTTCTGCTTCTTTTGTTTTTATTCGCGATCTTTACAACACGCATTACATTACGTTTTCACGTTTTATGCGTATTTGGCGCCACCTATTGTTGTGGGTGTATTATTGACATGTCAAAGTCTAGACCCTGAATATAAGACGACCGCATTTTTTCAGATGTATTTCCAAGAAAAAACATTGTCTTATATTCGCGTCAATACGGTAAAATGACATCCACAATTTTCTGAAGACAGTCGGATTCCTTCAGAAATACAGTGATATAAAAACACGCACACCAGGTTTCGATTTTGAAATGTGCTGTGCTCATGTTTATTTAAGAAGTCAAAGCCTTTTGGAAAATATATGTGGCGGTCAGTTTTAATATTGTGCCACAAATAAATCAATGTATGGGAAACAGCCGCACGTATGCTAACGATTAACTACGCTAACTGCGATGTTTATTTAAATCCGACATTCAAATTAAAATATGGAATAATATTCATAACAGAAGATCTAAATATTAAAAATTAAAATGATACTCACCTGCTTGAACTCTTTCATTTGATCCAGGTGTCGGTCTTTAAAGTATTTTGTTAGTTAGTTTGATGCTTCCTCCTTTTGAGGTCACCATGTCTCAGTGCTTTTATGAAGAGGATAGCTTTCGGATAGCGCATCAAGAACCGGGTTGCCCGGGTACTCTGTACCACAGGTACTTAAAAAAACCTGGTACCGTAACGTTTTCATTTTTTTTAGTACCGACTTGGTACCGAAGTACCGGGTCTTTTGACAACACTACTTCCAACTATTTTTAGCTGTACAAAAACAATCTTTTGCTGCTTGATACTACAGATTGGTGTGTCTTACCTTATTATTTTAATGTATTATCTTAATTATGAACAAACTGGTTTGTAATGCAAACAGTTTTACTGTTTACTGCACGTTGTTATTCTTCTCGTTATTTCCCTATAACGGCTAATGAACCGGAAGTCTCGCCCATAGAATTACTTCCGCGTTTAGGAATAAGGTGGATATAGAATTTTCTTTTTTAAACAGCAAAAACTAATAAAAATGAGAAACACGCATGACATAATTAAAATATGAAATAATATAAAATTATAAAAATAAAAAAGCTAATTTAACATATTAAAAATTATAATAATACATAAATAATACTAAAATAACACTGCATACGACTTGTGCACTATATTGTAAGCCTTTTACTGTCATAAATATATTTGTGTGAGGAACAGACCATAATTTAGGTTGTTATATGTTTCCGTAGTTCTCACTTAGCAACGTTGCACCAGGTTTGACATCAGTGACATCAAGAATCAAGTTCCTTTATGTCTTGTGATGAATTATGATATGTCAGACATGAGAGTGAGCAAATTTACAAAATTTGCATATTTATGATTTGCAAAATGGGAACTATTTCTTTAAGGGTAGGTGCTTGGCTGAACCAAACGGTTGTAAACAATAAATATTCAGCATGGTTAGTGGTGCGTGACAGTAAACTCAATGCATACTCAGTGGGACAGAACGGTGAGTGCTTGAACACTCAGTCATGTAAACAAGCTCAGACTGCTGTTTGCATGTTTTAGAGCATGTCTGAACATTAGTGTTTGAGGACATTTGTGTGGGATTCTCGCTCTGCAAAGGTCATTCAGAGGTCAGAGTTATTGAATATCTGGATTATATAGCACACAGCTGGCTTATCTTAATATAGAGTGGTCGCAAAAGGTTTTGGGACACTTAAGAGACATTTAAAATGTCTGACTGTGATTGTATTAGGTATGAAATATCACACTAAATGTCTTAATAATTGTCTTAAGTTTTAACTATATTTCTATTGTTTAATACATTGACACCTACCAGTTTTTTATGCTATATTTATTTAAAGTTAGATATTAGTTTGATATTTTTCTGTCCAATCTAAAAATATTCATATATTTTAAGGAGAGTTGCATGGACTGTTACAGTCACTTCCAGACATTTTTAGTCATTTTCCTCCTCAGTTTTTGCAGCACATTGTTGGTTTTCCAGATCCAGACAATGTTTCTCAGTCAATAAGTCAGTCTTTCCATGCATTCGCCCACAGGTGCTGTTTTCTAACCTGGAAGAGATCCTGTCTGTGCACAAGGACTTCCTGTCCATGGTTGAAGAGCTTCTGCAGCCCGACCCCAACCCGTATCATGAAGTGGGACGCTGCTTCCTGCACTTTGTAAGTCTCTGTCTGCCACTCTCTCTTATTCTCACTGTATTACACACATCCCACATCCCTGCTGAAAAAAAAAACCTTCTCGGTTTAAGCTGGTCTTAGCTGGTTTAAGCCGGACTCTCAGCCTGACAGGCTGAAAAGTGACCAAAACCCCTCCAAAATCTGCCAACAGTTGAGGCTGGTAAAGTAACAAGCTTAGACTGGTTTGAGGCGTTTTTTTAAATGGATACAATACACACAGTATAAAAAATTAAAAATTTTAATTAAATATAAATTTCAGTTTTATATTTGTGAGGGTAGAACACTGCAAGGGTGCTTTGAATGACAATGCTGTGTTGTGGTTTTGGGATGAAGGCACTACTTTGTTGTGCTAGCATTCAATCTGGCAGTCTTCCTTCTGCCTCTGGGTAAAACCTCAGAGACGCTGAAGGGCATGAGGAGTGAAATCTCAGAAATAGTTAGTCATATGCAGCTTTAAAAGAGCTTACCAGAGCTGACCACCTGTATGTGACTGGCTGTGTCTTTGTGTGTTTTTGTGGCTCAGAGAGGAAGGTTTCAGATTTACGACGAGTACTGTGGGAATCATGAGAAAGCCCAGAGGCTTCTGCTGGAGCTCAATAAGATCAGGACAGTACGCACGCTTATGCTGGTAAGACACTTGTTGCTGGACTGTATGTCATTTTTTGCACCCCAGACAACTAAATTTCTCTTTAAAGGTCAATTCACACCGCACCAGCAAATGCCAACGAAGGCAACAGACACATTTGTCGAATTTTGTCTGATCAGTGTGTTACCCGTTTGTATCTGATGCCATTATTCGGCGCTTGTTTTCGCTGATTTAACGCGTTGAATCGGCATTTGTTGGATCTTAAAAAGTCTGAGAAATTATGTACTGTACTCTGTCAGCTGTCAGCGCTGGTCTGTGTCAGTTGTGTGAATTGATCTTAACAGTCCTCATAGAAAAGAAAAATGACAAATGAGATCCCTTTGTTTCTACCACACAGTAGTAAGATTAAATTTAGAGACTTTTGTCTCTAAGTTTAGATTTGCTAATATAGTGTATAATCAAAAGTCTGAGATCTTTCATTCAATTTTCCAAGACCACATGATCTCCTAAGGAATTCTAGGAGAAACATCTGAGACAAAGTTGACAATTACGTGAAACATAACTGAGAAGCCTCTCTGAGCAAAAACATGTTCCTCTGGGCTTTCGTGTGGAAACAGAAGGTCAAGTATTCATTCCCCCTGTTGCACAAAGCAATACAATTTGAAACCTGTTCAGACCAATTTATGTCCTGCAGATAATATATCATTACCATAAAAGGATCTGACAGATAAATCTGAACTATTCTATTGGACTTTCAACTCCTCTTTTATATTACAGCCAAGATCTTACAACAGACAGCAAAGGAATGGGAACAGGATGTGAACAAGACATCATAGGTTGAGAAGGCAAAAACATAATTTTTGCTTCAGTACAGCAAAAATGGAACTCTTTTATTTCTACATAAACACTTAAAGGCGGAATCTACAAGTTAGAGCTGTTAACACCAAATAAACCAGCCATATTTGTCTGAGGATGAAGATAATATCTGAGAAAGAAAGCGTTTCCTCACAGCGAGCAGCAGATACACATCTGCACATTCATGAGAAATGTCATCACCAGCACACTAATCTAACGGTTCTCCACGTACTGTTTAGAAATGACAGTTTTTCTTCTTTAGACTGGTCCGACATGCAGTAAGGGTAAGATATTATCAAGCTGAGGTATTCACACAAGCACAAGTGGGTTTCTAATCTCTCCGGCATGTGTCTCTCATGTGTGTCCCTGGTCTTTTATTCTCATGTTTTTATAAATAATGTAATCTTCATCGTTATTTTGTGGAAAAAGACAGTGATCAAAATTAGAGAACAGCAATGATTGTACCACGAAGAAAGATTGCAACTAAAGTATCTGAAGGTTACAGCAGTCAAAAATGAGTAGGAATTGTAGAGACCATTGCTTTGAATGACTTCAGCACATCTGCGGTCATAGGGCATCACTAGTTTGGTCTTGGTCCACTCTTCTTCCACTCTCTCCCACAGTTCGGTGACTGTAGTGGTTTCTTGGCCATAACTTTGTCACCAAGGATTTTCCAGAGATTTTGAATTGGGTTTAGATCAGAACTCTGGCCCGGCCATTTCATTATTTCAATGTTTTTAGCTTCAAGGACCTGCTTTACCTGTTTTGCTGTGTGACAGAGGCATTGTCTTGCAAGAAATCTGCAGGCTGATTGGGAGATGCTTGCAGGGAAGATGTTGCTGAAGGAGGTTCTTATAAGCATTTGCATTAGCTGTAGAAGATGCCCAAATCCTACTGCAAAAAAACATCTCCCAAATCATGACACTTCCTCCTCCAACTTTCACTGACTTCTTTACGCACTCTGGGTTCAGTCTTACCCCAGTTTGATGACGAATATAATTTTCCCCATCTGACCGAAATAAATTAGATTTGCTTTCATCACTGAACTTTGGACCAGTTCTCCTCAGCTTAGCTTTTTCATTTTTTCTGCTGATGAGAGGTTTGGTCACTGCTGAGTGCTCTTTCAGTCAGACGTCTCTTAAACGTCAACACACTGTATGCCCGAGACCCTGTTCAGCACTGAACTGGCAAGCAATTCCAGCTGCAGTGTTGAACCGATTGCCCATTGAGATTCTCCGCATAATCCTGTCCTCTCGTGCATTTGTCTTCCGTAGACGACCAGCCGTTTTGGGGGTCTTGAATGACTAAGTGACATTGTAAAGATACAAGATTCTAGAAATCACAGATTTGGAATGACCAACTTCTCTTGCTATGGCTGCTCACCATCTGGCAAAGTCAGAGAAAACTGGAAAGTAGGGCTGCCATTAAATAGGGTTTGTCAGATAATTAAAGAAATTAGCACCAGGTGCCAGACTAACACCAATAACTGGGAGGTTAAAATAATTCTTAAATTATTTTGATCAGTGTTCTTTTTCAAAGTTCTCATTTAAGTTTTTATTCTGTGTTTCAGAATATATTTAACTCATGAAATATGCTTAAACAAACTGTGCTTTTACTCAAAATAGGACTAAACAGTGACCTCGAAATTTTGTCACCCTCACAGCTCAAATACAAATCAGTAAAACACTAAACTCCAAATGTTTTTGGTAGAAGGTCAGAGTGTTACAAATTATACTGTACATTTACATGTAAAATCAGCAACGATTTTACAAGCCATTATTTACACTGTGAGTTTCATCTATTGCCAGGCCCACTGCTAATGTTTCGTGGCTGTTCTTGAACCCAAAACATTGATATTTAAACCATTTACTGTAAACACCCACAAGCGATAGTTCATGTAATAAGACCATCATTTCTGGTGTATTCACTGAGCTTCTCACAGTCGGAGCCGCCGTGGCCCCTCTCGCTAAATACCAGCGATAGGCATCTGTGGTTGCTCAGATATCTTAGACATGTAAATGTGAGCGGCAGAATTAAACTGATGAGGCAGAACACTTGTGTTTAGACTTGGTTTAGAGATTAGCATCTTCCTCAACACACCCCATCTTGCAGTAGCAAGAACATTGAACATACCACAAACACAGTTTTAGCCATAATTCTTCAAAAAACATTTGGTAATTCCATCAGTCAATGTCAAGCTTTGTTTCAAAGTTAAGTTCACGTCGTACATATTCACGATACAATCATGTTTTGTTGTAATTATACCACTTTCTTTGCATGTAACACTTGATGTTTTTGTTCTCTGTGGATGTTTAGGAGCTGCTCAAAAGAACCCCAAAGAAACACAACGACTACTTGATGGTGCAGGAGTCACTGCAGGTGATGAAAGCCGTTTGCTCCAGTATTAATGAGGCCAAAAGGCAGATGGAGAAGCTGGAGGTGCTGGAAGACTGGCAGTCTCATATTGAGGGCTGGGAGGTAAACACACACATAAACATACACACGTCATGAGTTCTGTTGTTTCTAAACTATTAGTGGTACTTACTATGGCAAACTTGGTGATTTGAACAAACTCTTAACCCTTATCTATTGGTCGCCGTGATTTTGCCAAGTAAGACATGTTCCTGGATCAACATTACTGTCCAAAAACACAGACTTAACCCAATCCCTACCCCTAAACCTAACCTTACCCATAATTTATTTCTAAAATCAGAGGGAAATTATAGCTGATTAACAAGGGTGTAGAAGCACCTAATCCTGATTGTAAGGCTAAAACTGACATTTCCAGAAAAGTTATCTCTCAGTTCTGATTGGTTTATTGGAATGATGTTCCAGGATCAACAAGGATGTTGATCCAGGGACATGTTGTACTTGGTCATATCACGCTCACCCTTATCTATTAGGGTTTGGTGTGTAACTCATCCTGCAAAGTTTGAGTTACAGACAAGAAAGATATCTTAATAATTTTAATACTTTTATTCAGCAAGAATGCATTAAATTGACAGCAAAGACCTTCAATAATGTCATTTCAAATAAACACTGTTCTTTTGAACTTTCTATTCATCAAAGAATCATGAAAACGTACCATGGTTTCCACATAAATTTCAAGCTTTACAACTGTTTTAAACATTATTAAAGGGGTCATCGGATGCCCATTTTCCACAAGTTGATATGATTCTTTAGGGTCTTAATGAAAGTCTATAACATACTTTGGTTAAAATTTCTCAATGGTAGTGTAAAAAAAACACCCTTTTTACCATGCCAAAAACAGCTCCTTTCAGAGCAAGCCGTTTTGTTGAATGTTGCTTTAAATGCTAATGAGCTCTGCTGACCCCACCCCTCTCTTCCGTGGAGTGACGAGCAGACTGTGAACTTCAGCCCTTTAAAAAACCCTTATACTCACTACTTCTGTAGATGAAGCTGAATCACAAATGATTCGCGCGAACATAGACGCATTAAGGCAGATCGGGGATCGGCGCATTCCCTTCAAAAACGAACGTAACATTAATCCTCTGCGTTTTCAGCGGCTCAGATGTCGGGAGTAACTAACGACTGCTATGTTCATTATTACATCTAACAACAAAACACCTCAATTTTACCATGCCAAAAACAGCTCCTTTCAGAGCAAGCCGTTTTGTTGAATGTTGCTTTAAATGCTAATGAGCTCTGCTGACCCCACCCCTCTCTTCCGTGGAGTGACGAGCAGACTGTGAACTTTAGCCGCAAAACTTGCTAACTAGCACATTATTAGGAAACGCGATTTGCAGAGGTTCATAAAAAACCCTTATACTCACTACTTCTGTAGATGAAGCTGAATCACAAATGATTCGCGCGAACATAGACGCATTAACGCAGATCGGGGATCGGCGCATTCCCTTCAAAAACGAACGTAACATTAATCCTCTGCGTTTTCAGCGGCTCAGATGTCGGGAGTAACTAACGACTGCTATGTTCATTATTACATCTAACAACAAAACACCTCAATCGCTTAATCAGAGACATCCCTGTCTCCCCTGCACCGGAGTCGACACAATGGCGGACTGATGACAGCTAACTCAGGGCGGGTCTAAGGTAAGACGGCCTTGTCAATCAACTATCATGGGAGCGGCCTTTGCAGAACTACGTCATTCTGACAGGAATCTCAGAACAGCCTGATTTGAGAAAGGGGATGTTTAAATCATGTGGCTTGATGAAGAGATGTGTTTTTACTTTTCTAAGCAATCAGACTTATGATTTCTCTTGACAGATGCTTAAATGTGCAAAAATCCCATAGACTTTTTAAGTTTTAAGTATCTTATGCTTACGAAGGCTAATCAAAACTACAGTAAAACAGCAATATTGTAAAATATTATTACAATTTAAATTAAAACTTTTCTATTTTAATATATGTTAATATGTAATTTATTCCTGTGATTCAAAGTAGAATTTTCAGCATCATTACTCCAGTCTTCAGTGTCACATGATTCTTCATAAATCATTCTAATATGCTGATTTGCTGCTCAAGAAACATTTCTTATTATTATCAATGTTGAAAACTGTTGTGCTGCTTAATATTTTTGTGGAAACCATGATACTTTTTTTCAGGATTATTTGATGAATAGAAAGTTCAAAAAGTTAATGAAACTCTGTCATGATGGTGCAGGCCAATAGGTTTTAACTCAATCTGATATAATCACATCTTCATTCACTTGGCACAGCTGATTGTTTTTTTTGTATCAGCAGCCAATGAGCTGCTGCTCTACATACAATTACTTGGCTAGTGCTTGCTGGCGCAGTTCAGAAACTTCCACCTTCCCCAGCTCCACCTGTATAGATCTGCTACGGGGTGATTCCATATATGATATATATGAGGGGTTAATTTCATGTTTTTTGTGCAGCAGCAGTATGTCTTACATGCCCACAGCTGCATGTCTGTAGATGTATTGGCAGTAGGAAGTCTGGCAGCAGCAGCTGCATAGAAGATCTATTCCGTCAAGACCAAACACATTAACATTACCATGCTTAACACTCTGCAAGTGTTGTCATGACAGAACAGCATTTATTTAAAATAAAAAAAAATTGTTACATTATAGATGTCTTTGTCTTCCCTTTTGATCCGTTTAATGCTTACTAAATAAAACGTATTAAAAAACAATCATATTGACTAATCTTCTTCACCTGAGTTAGTTTGACATCAGAAGATAAGAGGCACCATCACCAACCCTCAAAACTCCATTCTTAATTTTGCCAGTGTCTTTGATGTAAAATATTGAAACCCTAAAATCTTTAGCCCTAATTGAACTTCATGCTTTTGTTCGTCCATTCTCTCAGCCTCCGTACAAACCCTCCCTCCACCCTCCAGCTCAGCTGAGTGCTCTTTAGACTACACCAGCACTGTCTGCTGTTTGCATCAATGCCTTTAATTAGACCCACTTTGTACGGTAGCAACCACTTAACCATAGCACGAGATTAACTCAGCCATTATTCATATTTAGATGGCAGATTAGAGCAGAAATACTTTCAAAAGTGCTCTATAAACTAACCACAAACTATATCTAACATGTGTTCTGCCCCATCCCATCAAGTAACCAGCAGGTACCATCGACTGCAGTTTGAAACTCATTTATGCTCCAGACTTCCCTCTTAATAACGTGTGACTGGGCATGGGGCTGCTGGCCAAGGGTAACAATGGCGGTGATTGTGTGGGCAGTGTGGGTTCTGTGCCAGGTGGCAGATTAGAGCAGAAATACTTTCAAAAGTGCTCTATAAACTAACCACAAACTATATCTAACATGTGTTCTGCCCCCATCCCATCAAGTAACCAGCAGGTACCATCGACTGCAGTTTGAAACTCATTTATGCTCCAGACTTCCCTCTTAATAACGTGTGACTGGGCATGGGGCTGCTGGCCAAGGGTAACAATGGCGGTGATTGTGTGGGCAGTGTGGGTTCTGTGCTTGGGGTTTATGTAACGGACCTGTCCAGTGAGGTTTTATGTGAGCGGGGCGCTTGGTGGCTTTAGGGAAATATAGAAAGAGGTGAAATAATAGACACAGACATGGTGAACTCAAACTCATTAGGATGTAAAAGTCGACCAGAACATGAATTAGTTTAGACAATGGAGTGACTACTATAGTTAGTATAGGGATCATCGGATGCAAAATTCACTTTACAAGTTGTTTGAACATAAATGTGTGCTGGAAGTGTGTGTACACATCCATCCTATAGTGATAAAAATCCACCCAGTGTTTTTTTTTTTAAATCCCTATTTTAAAATCCCCTTTCTCAAATCCGGCTGTTCTGAGATTCCTGTCAGAATGACGTAGTTCTGCACAGGCCACTCCCACGATAGTTGATTGACAAGGCCGTCTTACCTTAGACCCGCCCCGAGTGAGCTGTCATCAGTCCGCCATTGTGTCGACTCCGGTGCAGGGGAAGACAAGAACATCTCCGATTAAGCGATTGAGGTGTTTTGTTGTTGGATGTAATAATGAACATAGCAGTCGTCATTTACTCCCGACATCTGAGCCGCTGAAGACGCAGAGGATTAACGTTACTTTTTGTTTTGAAGGGAATGCGCCGATTCCCGATCTGCCTAAATGCGTCTATGTTTACGCGAATCATTCGTGATCCTGCTTCATCTACAGAAGAAGTGAGGATAAGGGTTTTTTATGAATCTTTGCAAATCGCCTTTCCTAATAACATGCTAGTTACCCAGTTTCATGGCTGAAGTTTACAGCCTGCTCATCACCCCACGGAAGAGAAGGGCGGGGTGAGCAGAGCTCATTAGCATTTAAAGCAACATGGACTCGAACAGCATGCTGAAAACAGAGCTGATTTTGACAGGGTAAAAAAGGTGTTTTTTACACTACCATTGAGAGATTTTAACCAAAGTATGTTATAGACTTTTCATTAAGACCCTAAAGAATCAACTTGTGGAAAATTGGAATCCGATGACCCCTTTAAGTGGTAGTTCAAAAAAAACAAAAAGAAAATTGTCATGATATATGCATCCATATGGCTTTTCTTCAATAAAAGACAAAGGAGAGCTTAGCAAAATGTTTATGATAATCATTTATATTATTAATATATGTAATATATATATACTACCATTCAAAGGTTTGGGTCTGGTTTTATTCTGATAGAAACTAAAGTGGTAGTTCACCTAAAACTGAATATTCTGTCATAATTTATTCACCCTCAAGTTGTACCAAACCTGTACGAGTTTCTTTCCTCTGTTGAACATAGAAGATATTCTGAAGAATATGGGTAACCAAACAGTTCCGCTATCTCTTAAAATAATACTTTTATTTAGCAAGGATGCATGAAATTTAATTAAAAATTAAAGTAAAGACCTTTACATTGTTACAAAAGTTTTCTGTTTCAAATAAATGTTTGTCTTTTGAACTCTCTAATCAAAGAATCCTCAAAAAATGTATTGCAGGTTCCACAAAAATGTTAAGTACCACAACATTGATAAAAATAAATGTTTCTTTAGTATCAAATCAGCATATTAGATTTTTTCTGAAGGATCATGTGACACCAAAGAGTGGAATAATCTCTGCTCAGCTTTGATATCACGGGAATAAATTACATTTAAAAAATATATTTAAATACAATTTTTATTTTAAAATTTTGCTTTTACTTTATTTTTATCAAATAAATGCAGATTTGTGGACATAAGAGACTTCTTTCAAATAATCTTTAGACCCCAAACTTTAGAATTTTAGCTTATTTATCATAACATCACAATTTGTCATAACAACTCTCATAGAGTTTAGCATGATAATGTACATGACAATGTTAATATGTTTGGTCTTGGCGGAATAGATCTGATACACTGCTGCTGCTGTGGCAGAGCACTTGCTGTTTTGAGCATGTAAGAAATACTTCTGCTGAACATATAACATGAAATAACCCGCATATACAACATACATGAAATCACCCTGTAGCAGATCTATACAGGTGGAGCTGGGGAGGTGGTGGGTTTATGAAGCGCGCCGCAACTGCTAAAGCAAGCAATAGCCGAGTATCTGAATGTTGAGCAGCAGCTCATTGGCTGCTGATGTGAAAAAAACAAAAACAAAAATCAGCTGCGCCATGTGAATAATGATGTCACTATATCAGATTGAGTTGGAACCTATCAGACTGCGCCATCTAAAGTTTCATGACAGAACTTTGGATTAGTCTCATTTGCATATGCACATATTCAAATTTATTACATGAAAACCGTTAATGTTTGGAAGCACAGATGTTGAACTTGGTGTAACTATGAGTATTTTTCTCACAAAAGCCTAGCGTATGATGTCGGAACATTTGGGATGTAGGAATCTAATGGACTATGTTTACAATGCTTTTAGGGTGTTTTCTTTGTCATGGAGTTTAACAGACCCTGGTCACCATTCAATTTCATTGTATGGCTAGTTTTATGTTGCACAGAAGAAAGAAAATTATGTAGATAGAGTAAATAATGGCACTGCATTTTTATTTATTTTAATTATTTATTTGTTTATTTATTGGTGATTCAACAGAGCCCAAAAGTCTGGGTTTTGTGAGTGTGGGTGTTGTTGATAGGACACTGTGGTAGGTGTGAGTCACTTTGGCATGGTGGCACTAGAGTGAGTTAACTGTTGTGGTCAATGTGTTAACCACGAAAGTCTCTCTGCTGAGTGTTGAATTTAACTGTCTCACGTACAACTTCCTGTTTCACTCAGATTTAGCCTCAACATTGTCTAATCTCAGAATGAACGCTTCACAGCAGGCGCTAGATCTATTTTTAACCATATTTTGCAGATGGCGATACAGAGGACAGCATTTATGCTTACATCCTTTTGAATCTGTTTACCCATCTGCTTCATGAGTCACTGAGCCATATCGTATTCAAGAATGCAAGTAAATGAATTTGTAAGCAGTCCTAATAAGTTCAAGATTAAACAGCAATGATCGCAACTATTTTTACTTTTGAGTGGACTTTTGCATTTGATCTTAGCAGCCTTGCACGTGTCCTTGTGTTTTAAAAAGAAATTTCGCAAAGGCCATGTTGTTTTAGCATTCAGGGTGCGTGTTGAAATGATCCTAGCCAGGTTTCTATGTCCACATCAACCACTGTAAAAACATACCGCAGAATGAAAAACAGGCGGTCAGATTTTACGAGGGAAATATAGTGGAATGTTTTATAACAGACAGACATGGGTTTCGAAAATGATGACTGAATTTTGTTTTAAGATCTACAATTTCGCTGCGAGATTGTTTCTGTCTGTAACACATATCTGAGCCGTCACACCCTTCTGGTAGGCGAGAAATTATATACATTTGGTCTGTGTGGCCAGAGCTGTCACTTTAAGTTTCTCAGAGGACAACAATGCATATTATGGGGAAATTTCAGTGTACCATTTAGTCGTACACACTGTTCGAGTGCAGTGCAGTGACCATTCCAAAACCACTTTTATGAAGTACTCTGTGACCTTTTGGAAGCAGTTTCCAAATCTGTTTTAGCCTTCTGTGCTTCATCACTGGCCTTTTGCTTTCCTGTTACTTCATGTCCAGGAAACAAGGCTTTTGACGGGATGCACACGCACAACGAAAGCAAAGAATCCTAGATTTGCTTCATAATCATGAACTTCAGCTCCTATTAAATGTGAAATACATCACTGCGTTAATATGTGTTCTGGATTTGGGGGAAGAGGAAGAGGTTGTCTGTTCTCACTGGCAGTCACACGGCTGGAAGCGGCTTGTTGCTCATTGTTGTTGACCTCCTGCACAGCTGTGTGTCCTTCACAGCAGGTCTTATGAAGCAGTGTTCATGAGACTCTACTGACCAAGAGCACTCTGGGAAACAAGACAAAGTGTGGGACAGAGCAGTATAAGGGATGGACCACTTGCACAAACAAATGAATGGAAGAAGTTATAACACTTAATATGGCAGCCGTAGGACACAGGAGAACATTTTTAGAAATTACTAGTGATAGTTCTGGAAATATCTTCTCTATTGTCCTTACATCATCACAGACAGCTGAACAGAAATTCATCTTTTTTATTTGATTTTATTTATTAAAGAAAAAACATTTATTTCTGATGCAGAGAAACTAATAAAAAAATAAAATAAATAGAAACTATGTAGACTATGTTATTTTTCCTATGAAATTTTTGTGATATGGTGGGCCAAATCAAAGATCAACATGGGCCAACTTTGGCCCACGGGCCCTGGTTTGGGCATCTCTGATATAGACATATAAAAAAATAAAACCAATAAAATTACAAAAACTTTTACTAAAATTAAAGTGAAAACAGAAAATATGCCAATTAAATCTAATTCAAAATATTAACAAAAACTATAAACCCATCAATGGTACTAAAATAACATTGACTCTAACATCACAGATAGCTGGACTAAGATTAATTTATTTTATTTTGATGAAGAAAGCATTTAGATAAAAAAGTTTTCAATTAAATTTTATTTCTGCCACGTAACTTTTAATAATTTTTTTGTTTTGCTCTATTTTCCACTCTTAGGGCTCCAACATCACAGACAGCTGTACGGAGATGCTCATGCAGGGAGTTCTGCTGAAGATCTCTGCGGGGAACATCCAGGAACGTATCTTCTTCCTCTTTGACAACTTGCTGGTGTACTGTAAGAAGAAGAACAGGTGAGCTTTCACTTTCACCTGTCAAACCTTGCAGCTGCCAGCTGTGTTGGTTTTTAATGAGATAACAGAGAAGCTCAGAGTAATGGTTCTGTACTGGGCTCGGTTACAGGCGTTTGAAAAACAGTAAGACGGCCACTGAGGGTCCTCGTTACCTGTTCCGAGGCCGAATCAACACAGAGGTCATGGAGGTGGAGAATGTGGATGATGGAACAGGTGTGTTGTTTACTCAGCCTCATGTCATTACAAATCCATATCAGTGTTATTTTAGCATCATTGAAATACTATTATAATTTGTTTATATTATTTTGAATTAGGTTGTATTTTTCTGTTTTCTGTATTAATTTAATTGTAGTTAAAGTTTTAGTAATTGAGTTGTGTTTTACCCTTTTATTAAGTTTTTTCTTTTGTCCGGTTTTAGTTTTAGGTATTTTAGTACAATGAAAATGATAAATACTGCATTCTATTCTATTCTATTCTATTCTATTCTATATAAACACACTGAATTCCGAAATTAATGTCAAAATAATATAAAGAAACTATATTTTAAATAATATTTGTAATGGCATTTTTAGATGGATTTTTTTCATTTCAGAGGATAAAATTAATTTTAATTCTACATTTAAAGTTTACAGTTCACACACACACACACACACACATACATATATATTCATTTTTGTTTTAGTTTTTAGCTATTTTAGTTTATTAGCTAGACTAAATGAAAATGAGAAATGTTGTAAATGAAAAGAAAGAAGTTTAAATTTGTCAAATATTTAATTTATTTCATATTTTATTATTATTTAAAGATAAAGTACCTTTTTACTAAGTTTTAGTTAACTCTAATACTCTTGATACGACTATTTTATACTCCATATGACTATTCTTTTTCTGTAAAACACAAAAGAAGGATTTTATCCGAATCCGTCTTTTCCGTATAATGAAAGTAAGTAGGTACTAGGGCTATTAAGCTTTAAAAGTGATAAAATACCACCATAAAAGTAGTTCATATAAGTAATGTGACAGCAAACACACTGTAAAACACACTGAATTCCGAAATTAATGTCAAAATAATATAAAGAAACTATATTTTAAATAATATTTGTAATGGCATCTTTAGATGGATTTTTTTCATTTCAGAGGATAAAATTAATTTTAATTCTACATTTAAAGTTTACAGTTCACACACACACACACACACACACACACACACATACATACAGTATATATTCATTTTTGTTTTAGTTTTTAGCTATTTTAGTTTATTAGCTAGACTAAATGAAAATGAGAAATGTTGTAAATGAAAAGAAAGAAGTTAAAATTTGTCAAATATTTAATTTATTTCATATTTTATTATTATTTAAAGATAAAGTACCTTTTTACTAAGTTTTAGTTAACTCTAATACTCCTGATAAGACTATTTTATACTCCATATGACTATTCTTTTTCTGTAAAACACAACGGACACTTAGAACTCCAAAAGGACACCAAAGAACCAAATGATATAAGGAGCTGATATAAACACATATGAAAGAAAAAAAAATCTGAATTTAATAATATGTGTACAGTGCAACAGCAAAGAGCTTTTTTACATTTTAGAGAAGCCAAGTTGCGATACCGAACAGGACCACATGGTGATGCCAAAAAACCCTAAACCAATCGCCTGCTGACTGCATATATCTACTGTACACGGATCCATTCAGTATAACTAAACACAGCAACATAAACATGACAAATCAAAACATTATCGTGAATGTGTGTGGAAACAACGTGAATGTACGGAAATGTTTGTGCCTGTGCATAAATACAATGTGCGATCAGTGCGTCAAGAGCACTCATACAAGCATTATTATAACGGACTCACGCGTGCTTACTGTACGACTCCTGTGCGCCACCGCAATCGTCTTTAGCTTGATTGCAGTCTTTGCATTTGCTTACTGGATTATGGACAGAAAACTTTCCCGGAGTTTAGCAGCTTAAAATGATCTGATCGCAAGCAGAGTAGCAAAATTGGGTTAAAGGGTTAGAATAGAAATTGTGCTTCAGTAATTTTGTGTTAATTGCGTAAAATTATTTTAACGTGTTAAGGATTGTAAAATTAATCGCATGCGTTAACGCGTTAACGATGACAGCCCTAATATATATATATATATATATACAGTACTTTATAATAAAGTAATATTATTTTAATAATTGCTTTATTTACAATTAATCATCAGCACAAAATCCATGATCATGACAACTCAATTTGCGTGCAAAGCATAGAGCTGTACAATGTAGAGAAGTACTTATCCAAAAACAATGCATGAAAACTATTAAGAAACCACCACACACAGTATTGTTTGAAAGTTGCAAAAAAGTTCTAAAGGATTTTGTTCCTCTGAGACATTGATGCAGTCAGTGCTTCAAGATGGGTTTTAATTCCTGCCTGTTCTTCAGGACTGTTCAAATAGCATGTCGATTCTTCACGGCCTTGTAATTAGAGCAATCGATTCGTCGTCTGCCTGTGATCCATTTCGTTCATGGGCTATTTTGTTTGTTGCCTGTTTCATGTGGGAATGTTTCATTTGCTCTGAACTTTACTGTTCTCTTGGGCTGTTCACACTGCTTTGTTTATGGCCAAGAACATCCATTTTGTCATCTGGGCCGCTTTGATAGATAGCCTGGCATACAAATGTGGCGGGAAGGCAAGAATGCGAAACGGAGAACATTGCTGGTCATGCCACATGTAGACAAACGGGCCACACAGACAAAAGAAAATATGTTTTGGAAAATCCAAGGAAGTGGCCTGGGAGGGCTATAAAAGGCACCTCTGACAGGCAGACATTGATTACTTGTCAGTGTTTTTCCTCAGCGGATTACCACAGCAGCGGGAACATCGTGAACAACGGCTGGAAGATCCACAACACAGCGAAGAACAAGTGGTTTGTCTGCATGGCGAAGACGCCGGAGGAGAAGCAGGAGTGGCTGGAGGCCATTTTAAAAGAGAGAGAAAGACGAAAAAGTGAGTAGTGATGTAATATTACCTGCTGAAAAAAAGAAGAAAATTACAATACGGCTCATTAAGTGTACTGTGAGGGAACAGAAGCCTTAATTTGTAATGTAATGGTCAGATTTTGCTGTACGATATTAAAATGTTGTAATTGTGCATTTTTTGTCAATCATTATTAAATATTTCTATTATTATAATGTTTTTTTGTTGTTTATTATATTATATTATTGTATTGTATTGTATTATATACACAGATAAAACAAAGTAAATATATAAACAAATTATAATTTGTAACAAGAAATATATTGACACAGTAAATCCTAAAATTAATGTAGATTCAATATAAAGAAAATATATTTTAAATAATATCTATATATTAGAATATTTTTACAATTTGTTAATTTGAGATTTAATGGTAAGATTTTGCTGTACAGTATTATAATGTAATTGTAATTGTGCATTTTTTGTTATTAATTATTATCAAATAGTGTTAATATAATGTATTTTTTTTATATAAATATATTATATTGTATTATTATTTTATATAAACATCTAAAACAAACGGAATATATAAACAAATTAAAATTTGTAACAATAAATATATTGACACATTGAATCCCGAAATTAATGTAGAATCAATATAAAGAAAATATATATTAAATAATCTATCTATATATAATAGCAATATAGTAGCATCTTTTTATAAAGTAATTTTAAGGTCAGCATCGCCAATACTGATACTGATACTGATACCTCTAATAAATATTATATATATGGTAACATTTACAATAAGGTTCCAGTTGTTAACATTATTTAACTACATTAGTTAACATTAACTAAAATATATACACACTATATACACAACACATGTACATACACTGTGCTAAATAGACAGCACATACACACATACAATCTGTGTAATTCTGTTCAGACAGTGCAATCTCTCGTTTGCTTTTGCAGCATTGAGACTGGGCATGGAGCAGGACACCTGGGTGATGATATCTGAGAAAGGCGAGAAGCTTTATAACCTCATGAGTAAACAGGGCCACCTCATTAAGGACCGCAAGCGCAAACTCACCACCTTCCCCAAGTGCTTCCTTGGAAGGTAGGTCAGCGAGAGCCGTCTCTCTGTGGTCTGTCTGTGTGGATAATGACTGTGATAGACTCCAGGAGAGATTACGCTGGGGGTCATGACCTGCAGTATCATGGGAGTGCGAGTGACATGCTGAGAATGAGAGTGTGTAGCTGTAGAAGTGACTGTAGTGACCGGAGTACATAACATTTCATGAACATCATAAATAACAGAGCAGTGCAGTATAATGGAGTTAGAGATGGACAGCATTCGGGTGAACAGATCTCAGGCTACTGTACATGATGAATAGATCTCAAACACTAAGTCGGGATCGTTTTTATTACCCGTCCATTTCTGTGCTTTTAAATCTGTCCTTTTCTGTAGAGTCCATCTGTCTTTTGTTTTTTCTTTTCTTTTCCTTGAAGAATTTGATTTATGTGTTAAAGAAATAGCTTCTAGGTCCTTTTTTTTGGTTGTGAATCTTCTTTTAAGAGCACTGGTTGAATGTGTTTGTACCTGCTTTTTATTTAGCAGTGTAAATCTGGTCTGTTTTAAATGGTACCCAGAGTTCCCTGCACCACTCAGTTTGTTTTTAAACTGTGTTCAAAAACACCACAGAGGTAACTAGCATACACTTAAAAAAAAATGCTGGGTTAAAAACAACCCAACTTGGGTTATTTGGCAACCCAGCGCTGGGTAAATATTGGACAGAACACATGCTGGGTTATTTTGACCCAGCTGGTTGGGTTAAACGTTTTTACCCAACATACTGGGTTGTTTTATTTAAGTCAACTATTGTTTAAAAAATATTATATTGCTGGCTTAAAATGGGCTGGAAATTAAACAATCACACAGAATTACTAGAGGCAACAGCAATAATCAAAAGAAGAAAATGTATTATTAGGCAAGAACACATGGACAAAATACATGACAAATTGAATTTATTTGGTGAATAGTTTACAATATCACATACATTTAAACTCGTTTAACAAGCATTTTAGACATAAAAATGTAGCATTTAAAAGTAGTAATTTAATTTAAAGGTGCAGTGTGTAATATTTAGGAGAATCTATTGACAGAAATGCAATATAATATACATAACTATATTTTCAGAGGTGTATAAAGACCTTACACAATGAACTGTTATGTTTTTATTAACTTAGAATGAGCAATTTATGTCTACATACACCGCGGGTCCCCTTACATGGAAGTCACCACCATGTTTGTACAATAGCCCTTAAAGGACAAACGGAGCGTGTTTCGTCACTATGTTGTTCTTGCGAATAAAACACTGACACAATGATGAACAAGTAACAATAATATTCGCAATAACATATCGTTTTATTGAGTACTTAAGAATTATATTAATATAATTCCTTAATTTACCTTTGTAAAGAAATCTCATTGCTGGCTACACTGCTGTCTCAGACCACGACATCTTAGTCCTGTATCGGCCACCGTAGCTTCTCTAAAGGGAGGGGTGAGCGGGGGACTGAGCCAGTGGTTGCAATTCGCATCCTCACCACTAATATTTACACACTGCACCTTTAATATTAAAGCTGCAGTCCGTAACTTTTTTGTGTTCAAAATTAAAGGTGCAATAGGTGATTGTCTTCAGAAACATTTTTTGTTATGCTGGTTGAAAGTCTCTTCACATCCCGATAGCAATCATTAAGTTAAGTGGTCTTAATGTATTTGTCTGTATTTATATATTTTGTGGAAGGCATAGGATCAAGAAATGTTCATCCAATCAAAACGCTCGGTCAGAGCGTTTTAATTGGCTTTCCTACCGGCCTGTCAACTTACAATATGTATTAGCATACCTCTGTGCACCGGGTTCGCGCAGACAGGATACGTCATCACCGCGTTCACGCACGCTGTGCAGACAGAGCGAGAATGGCATACAATCATCAACAACCAAATCTTCCTTCCTGGTATTGTAGTACTTTTAAAGTTTTCTCACCGGTGAATGACACATGATGTAGCCCAGCGGTTAATCCAGTCCTCGCACCAGCTCATTAAAAGTGAGCTACGTACATGAACTGTGTTCTGATCGATATGATCCCTACACAGTGTTCATTGCTCCCTACTCCCTGAGCCAGGGAAATCCGTTGAAGTTTACTTCACTTCGGAACATGGGCTGGAATTGGGAACCGCTGATGTAGCCTATTGTAGTAATTTTGTCTCTGGTCTGTGAGCGTAAATGCGTTCAGGGGGCGTGGCTTTGGACGGCAGTTGCAGGGAGGGTGGGACGTTCGCTTTCAGTGCTATCAGGCTAAAGTTAGCATTTTCCAAGATCTCCTACTGCACCTTTAACAAAATTTATATAATAAGCGAGCACACCATGAATCCATTTTCAAAACCGTGTTTTTGGCTTATAATAAATCACTACGGTACACCTATAATAAGTGTTTATATTCAGACTATTTTAGGAGTGGTCCGATAGGTACCGCTGCGGAGTAGCCCAGTACCTGCGTGATTCGTCATAGACATAAACAGAGAGAAGTAGCTCCGGCTACAATGTTCTTCCGCAAGACGCAAGGAGTTCTGTTTATTAACCGCTAGAGCACCAAAAGTTACGGACTGCAGCTTTAAAAATTGCTCCAGTAAAAGTTACTCCAGCAGTTACTCCAGTTTTCAGTGTCACATGATCCTTCAGAAATCATACTAATATAATGATTTGGTGCTCAAGAAACAATTAATTCTTATTATCAATACTGTAAACAGTTGTGCTACTTGATAATTTTGTTTAAACTGTGAGATAAATTTTTTCAGGACTTTTCAGAACAGCATTTATTTTGAGTCTTCAGTAACATTATAAATGTACTGTCACTTTTGATAAATTTATTGTGTCCTTGCTGAATAAAATAGTACACACACACACACACACACATATATATACGTACACCACTTTTGCATTGTTAACCCCAAATTACACTGTGATGCAATGCAGTGCTAGATTGTAACATGAAATTGTTTAGCATCAACCAACCAATCATAAACTACCTTAATGCTTGCCTCATTAAATATTCATGATGTGTCTTAACAATAACATTAACAGCAAAGGTGAGATTTAAACCAGTGCAGATTTATCTGGCAACATTTTCATATTTAGACAAGCAGGTATTAAAACAAATCAATTATTAACCTCATATATATGCAAATAAGAATATTAACCCAGAGATTTCAGATGAAACCTTATAACCTGACTACTCAGGATTAAGAACTAAACCAGGGAAATGTGAAACAAAATAACCCAGGATTATGTTAACCTAGGGTTTGGAATATTAATTTACCATGTTTTTTTTCAACGATTTAGTAACCACAAGGTAGTTTTCTGTACGAGTTATCATTGTTTTAGTAAATTTGATCTGATAGAAATATTGACGCCTACCTTTTGAAGATGTAAGTGTGAACATCTGCAGTCTGCATTACGCTGAAGCACCCAGACCAGAAAATATAAAGGAGATTGTTCCAAGATGTGTTGGATTTTTCCTGCTCTGATCTCTTTTGCTTTAAGTGTGGTTGGGAAATCCTTAGGCTGGGCTCAGATTAACTCAGCTCGACTGGCAATCCAGAAGTGTCTGTAGCTGGCATTCATAATTTAAACCCTTTGAGATGTCAATATGATAACCTCATTGTTCGCTAAAATAAGACACTCAAAACACTGTGACACTCAACCGCAAACAAGACTTTCATTCTTTAAAATATCATTTTAGGTTGGAATTTGCCTGTTCAAAGGAGATTATAATAAAAAAGCCTCCTCAAAGAACAACTGCTTATAGTTGTGGCCAGATCATTTTGTAAATGGATTTAGGGGTACAACTTTTTTCCCCCAGCGTTTCCAGACAGCACACAGACAGCGAGGTCTGGAGCGGGAATGGATTCATTAAGGATAGAGATCACAGACAGCAGATAATGTTCATGAGCGGGTGGTTTGTGCGTCTCAGAAAGCCAGATGGACTTAATAAACATATGACAGCAGAACCTGTGAAAATATCTCTCTCTGGGTGAGCGTGCTGAAACACTGTGGTGATCTGGCCACCGGTTTGTGTTACTATTTTAACATGTGATTCACAGCCAGTAGTATTTTTGATCAATCTCATCTCTGTTTGCTTCATGCATCTCTATGCCTCAACTATTTTAATTCTGCTCTGCTTTCATATAGTTCTCCCCTTGCAATAAGTGTCTCTCTCTTTGCTTTATGTGCTAAATTTACATGTTAAACTCTGAGTATTGAATTTGCAGCAAAGGTTAGCTCTTAATTAATAACGAGACTTAATTAAAACACTTGCTTTAAGGATATTGTAACACTTTATGGACTTTTGTGTTTGTTTTCATTTCATCCCTCGTGTTTTTTGACCTAGTTTCTGTCTCCCGTTGATTGTGTCATTATGTTCAGGTGTTTCGTGTCAATTATCCTCATTAACGTTCCCAATATAAGTTGCATTCTGTTCAGTGTTTGGTTGTCCGGTCTTGTCGATGTGTACGTGTGTTTTTGGCCTTCTTTCTATGGATTACGCCTATGTGGCTTATTAAAGACTGTGTATCATAATCTTCTTTGTCTTTGTGTGTTCCCTCATTGTTCACTATATTGAGTTAAACTCCATTTTTTTTAGAACAAGCTGTTCAAATAAATTGTTTTTTTTTTCTCATTCAGGACTAGCATATAGCATTTGGCAGATGCTTTTATCCAAACCAAATTACAATGCATTCACATTTATTAGTATTTGTGTCTAGGCATTCATGATTCATTGATTGATTGATGGATTGATTTCAGTATTAGTCACAGTATTGGATATTTATCAGCTGGTGTTTATTTAAATATGGACTCTAGTTTCCCCTAGTAAAAAAACTGTGCCATAATTAATTTTAAATACATATATTTCATATTAAGTATACTTCAAACCATTAACATTTATTGACATGTGACTTAAGACTTACTGATATAAAATTATAATTGCACTTTAATTGAAGTATTTCTTTATTGCACAATGCACATTTCTTAATATTATGCCTAAAATGTGTTTGATTATCACTACTGTATGATCTCTGTATATCCGTCTTTAAATGCAAGATATTTAAAGTATACCTGAACTATATTTGCTATAGTTCCACTTTAGCACAATCAAATGTACGTTACGGGGCTGACGAGACGTGAGACTTGCGGATCCATTCGCAGAGCTTTATTAGACACAGACAGAGACGTGGTCATACAGCAGGCATGGGTCAGATGAGGGCAAACAGGTATATGGTGGGCAAAACACAAGAATAGTCCTAGAGCTAGCACAGGTCGATGATCGGCAGACAGAATCAAAAGGGGCAAGACAAAAGGGGTGAATCCAGGGAACCAGGCGAAGATCAGAAACCGGGAAGGCTAAGGCTAAGGCAAATGACTAGGGCTAAGGCTAAGGCTAAGGCAAACGACTAGGGCTAAGACTAAGGCTAAGGCAGCATTTGGCAGATGCTTTTATCCAAACCAAATTACAATGCATTCACATTTATTAGTATTTGTGTCTAGGCATTCATGATTCATTGATTGATTGATGGATTGATTTCAGTATTAGTCACAGTATTGGATATTTATCAGCTGGTGTTTATTATTTAAATATGGACTCTAGTTTCCCCTAGTAAAAAAACTGTGCCATAATTAATTTTAAATACATATATTTCATATTAAGTATACTTCAAATCCATTAACATTTATTGACATGTGACTTAAGACTTACTGATATAAAATTATAATTGCACTTTAATTGAAGTATTTCTTTATTGCACAATGCACATTTCTTAATATTATGCCTAAAATGTGTTTGATTATCACTACTGTATGATCTCTGTATATCCGTCTTTAAATGCAAGATATTTAAAGTATACCTGAACTATATTTGCTATAGTTCCACTTTAGCACAATC
The DNA here is from genome assembly GCF_001515645.1 of Sinocyclocheilus grahami. Taxonomy (NCBI): domain Eukaryota; kingdom Metazoa; phylum Chordata; class Actinopteri; order Cypriniformes; family Cyprinidae; genus Sinocyclocheilus; species Sinocyclocheilus grahami. The sequence continues at coordinate 507,994 of NW_015506234.1, read as the reverse complement.
AAATGTACGTTACGGGGCTGACGAGACGTGAGACTTGCGGATCCATTCGCAGAGCTTTATTAGACACAGACAGAGACGTGGTCATACAGCAGGCATGGGTCAGATGAGGGCAAACAGGTATATGGTGGGCAAAACACAAGAATAGTCCTAGAGCTAGCACAGGTCGAACCCTGAGTGGTCAGCTAAATATCTACAGTGGATCTAAAATATGAATAGTTAACTATAACTAGTTATGGTTAATTATTCATATTTCCCCATGAGATGATTCGCTACAGCACACAGACTGAAGTAGTTTAAGTCTTTGGTTCTTTTAATTGTGATGATTTTGGCTCACATTTAACATATAGTTACATGTGTCACTTGAGCTACTGGAACATCTGTATTTCTTGATTAAAAACCTGCTGTCTGAAATTAGTTTCAATAATACCGTGGTTTTATGTACAGTTCAATTATGCAGAAATGCAGGTAACAACTTTAAAGCAATTACCAAAGTGACAGCAGACTGACAAACCTTTATTTCTTGTCTTTTCACTATTTCTCTTTCAATCATTGAATCTAATAATTCTGTCACAGGCACTGTGCTGATGTTATGCTCTACATTTGTACATTCTGTCTTGTTGTGTTCATCTTTCTTTATTCATTTCGTTCACTGTCATTTTCTTTTTCTGTTTCTATCTTTCCATATCATTAATTCAGTCAGCGAAAAAGCATTATCCGAACTTAAATGGTTGTAATTTATGAACGTTTTGGAATACAGACCTAAGGTTGGCCTCTTTTTATACAAATTCTATCTCCTAAAACCTCAGAGGTCTGCTGGAGTCTGAGATGTTTCTCATGCTGTATCACCATTGGGTTCCATAAACTCTGGGAAGAGCTGCAGGATTACACTGGTGGAGCTTGGCATGTTCGTTTTGGTTTTGCGGAGAGGTGGGGAGGGAGTGGAATCAGATATCCTCCACTGAGACAGTGGCTTTACCCAGCAAAATTACTAAATTATACAGGGCAGTCAGTTTAGCTTTATCGGGAGAAAAAGACTGAATTAAGAAACCAGAGAAAGATTGAAAAAGAGTAGGAGAGAAATAGAAAAGGAGTAAATCTTTTTTTATTCTAATCTCTGCATTGTTAAGGGGATCAATGAATGGATTGATAGATAGATGGATCGATAGAGGGTAGATGCTGGATAGTAAATAGATGAGTAGAAAGAAAGAAAGAAAGGAAAAGTGATCAGACTTATACTCCACCTCACTGCACAAGAAGACTATTAATTATCGAGCTCGTCTCTGTGGTGTGATCACTCAGTTTTAATGGATTTTGTTGACAGTCATTCATATAATTTATGGGTCCCTCTTTGTTTGTCCTCACATTATTTATATGTCCTCCATCTCTCTTTTCTTAGTGAGTTTGTGTCTTGGCTGATGGAGATCGGAGAGACCAATAACCCAGAGGAAGGGGTTCATTTGGGCCAGGCTCTCCTGGAAAACGGCATCATACACCACGGTTAGTAATATTTCCACTCTATTGATCTTTTACTAACATATTCTGACTTTCTGTGTGTCAGTACTGGCTAAAATTTTTACAGTGACTTTGTTATATAACTGGGGTTTGTGAACTAATAATTATTTAATAATTAAGTTATAAAGACGTTAAATTGAAATTAATAATAAAAAATATAAGTAATCATAATAAAACATTTACTATGAAAGAAAACCTATGTATCATGTGACCAGTAGCAGACATCAGAAAACTGTGAACATGTGAATGTATTGTTAAATTATTAAAATATCAACTTAAAATTTCAGAGGGTACTTCAAGTAAACATTTTAGGTCAAAGGAATTAATCTGACAAATATGTTTGGAAATTTGTGCTGAATACAAAGCGTTGACTTAATTAAATAGAATTAGAGAGAAAACAAAACATTTCTGTCAATGTTTTTACTCGCCCTCATATCTTTCCAAACCTGTATCACCTTCTGTGCAACACAAATTATGTTTTGAAAAATGGCTCAGTGTTTATTGATCTATGTAATCAAAGTCAATAGAGTCCAGTGCTGTTTTGTGACTCACTGATTTAGATTGTATGGACAAACCTTAAAAACTACATTCTTTAAAATATAATCTTTTGTAATCTGCATAAGAGGAAAGGTCATACAGGTTTGAAATGAGTGAATAAAGTATGACTGAAATTTAATTTATTTTGCCTTGGTTATAATAATACTGTATGAATTAGAGGGATAGATAAGAGTCAGATAGCAAATGATAAAATACAATACAGACAAAACTTTTAAAACATATGCAAATCTTATAAATATGAAAAAAGGCAATACATCTTATTGAACTAAAGGCTGTTTGCTATCAGTCAAAACGAGTAGATAGACATTTATTTCATGCATGTCTAGCTCAAATAATCAGTTGAATTTTCATCAACACCGTTTGTGCACTGTTAATATATTAAAGGGATAGTCCACCCAAAAATGAAATTCTGTCATTATTTACTTCTCCTCATGTCTTTCCAAACCTGTATTCAAAAGAATGTTGGTAACCAAACAGTTTTGGGTCCCTTTGACTTCTATTGTCTTTTATTTCTTTTTTTGTCCATATGGAAGTCAAAAGCATTTGGTGATCAACAATCTTCAAAATATATTTGTATGTATTGCACAGAAAAAAAAAGTTTGGAATGATATGAGGGAAAGTAAATGATGACAGAATTTTCATTTTAGGTGAACTATCCGTTTAATGCAGATGGCTGATTAGACAAATAGCTCTCTTAATATTTCAAGAGCCCTGACATCATTGTTCTCAAGCCCTGAGGAATTCTGGGAGCGTCCAAGAGCAGATGGCTTTTTATAACTTTGTCTATGTTTATATAAAGTGTTACAAATATGCATCCCTTCACACCCTGCTGTTTCTTTAATACTGAGGGAAATGGCTGGTCTTCTGTCTGCTATTTCTTTTGTCATTTGTTTGGGCGGTGGGGTCCAATTCTGCTTAATGCATGCTCACCGTATGGACTAGTTTTTTCCCTAAAGGAGACTGACTGGCTTTGAGCCAGGACTTCATGCTAAATCACTTTTCACTTCACCGCTTCCTAACAGGGAGAAATAAATTTGAGCATTAGGGCCCTCTGTCCACTCGCTCGCATTTACAGCTTTGGTGAGAAAGATTTTTAAGCCTTTGCTGAGTGTTCGCTGAGGAGGATGAATTAATTTGGCAGAAACAGCAGGATTACTTTTCATAAGCATGTTAGTGTTACTTGCATTTGTGCTTACATGGAGCTGAAAGACTCTAAATTCCATTGAAAGATTCTGAAGGTCCTTAAAAGTTTTTGTAGCCTTTTGTGGCATTGTAAAACTTTTTAATACTAACAAAGATATTCAATCAGCCTCATTGTATAGAATTTCTGTTGCCTTGCACATGCAAAATGAATCAAAATAGAGTATAAGCCATGCGTTTTAAATCTTTACATTACATTCTAAAAAATGCTGGGTTGTTTCAACCCAACTTTGGGTCAAATATGGACTAACCCAACTTTTGGGTTAAAAATGTAATGTAAAAATTTAACCCAACGGTTGGGTTAGTCCATATTTGACACAAAGTTGGGTTGAAACAACCCAGCATTTTTTTTAGAGTGTACAGTGTTAATGTTGTATTTATTTGGAATAGAATTGCTTATGAACAATGCAAAAAGTAATAAACAAATAATAATAATAAAAAAATCAGTTACTTTCACCTTTAGCAAATATGTTTAAAATTACAAAATGAGTCCTGTCTTTGTATAAAAGCTGTTTTATTCTTCATAAAGCAGGCTGCCACATCATTTTGAGATCACATGACCAGCTGAATAATTCTCTACTGTATGCTTCATCTGCATAGCTCCCCTGTAATTGGACAATTGTAATAGTGGAATTAACTACAGCTCGAAATAACTACTATTTTAATACATTTTAAATTTTAGTAAATTGAAATCTAAACTGAATATATTACACTGTGTATAAAAAAGGGTTAAAAATTATTTTTAAAAAGTGTTCACAAAACTTTTCATCTACTATGTAATTATTTTTGAGAGTGCTTGTAAATTAACTTTATCAGTATTATTGCTAATATAGTTGGTAATATTTCCTTTTATTTATATACTTAACTCTCCCATTTGGGGTTTTTCCAGTTTAGAAGTTTCTGAAAAATTATTATTGATTTTTTTTTCTCCCCAAAGCTACATTTATTTGATCAAAAATACAATAAAAACAGTAATATTATGGAATAGTATTACAATTTAAAATAACTATTTTCTATTGCAATACACTTTAAAATGTAATTTTTTCCTGTGATATCAAAGCTGAATTTTCAGCATTGTTACTCCAGTCTTCAGTGCCTCATGATCTTTCAGAAATCATTCTAATATGCTGATTTGCTGCTCAAGAAACATTTCTTATATTAAAAACAAAATTTTTGTGGAAACCATGATACATTTGATCTATCAGGATTCTGTGATGAATAGGGCATTCAAAAGAACAGCATTTATTTGAAATTGAAAAATTGTAACTGTAAAAAACGGGCACTTTTGATCAAATTTCATGCTTCCTTGCTAAATAAAAGTATTGATTTCTTTTGAAAAAAATTGCACTGACTCCAAACTATTAAACAGTAGTGAAAATGTAAATTTATGTGGATACATTTTGTTCTAGCCTTAATTTAATCTCCACACTCTTAAACTTATTTCAGTCACAGACAAGCACCAGTTTAAGCCGGAGCCAGTGCTCTATAGGTTCCGCTATGATGACGGCACATACCACCCTCGCAGCGACATGCAGGATGTCATCTCCAAGGTAACTCAAGCAGCCATGCTCTACTAAATGGCTGCTTTCCCTCTGTCACTTTCTGCCCTTTGGAAAAGTTTGGCATACAATAACAGATGTCCTTCTTCCCCTCAGGGTGTGAGGCTGTTCTGCAGACTCCATAGTTTATTCACACCGGTGATCAGGTAAGGAGCCAGTAGCTTAGTTCCACCTCATTACAGCTGTCTCTAGTCACACCAGCTCTTCCAGGTGCATTCGCAGCCCTGTCGCTTCTCCTTCCGCTCTAAAGATAGCACCTATAGGAAAAAACTAGAGGCTGATTATAGTGATAAAAATCGGGTTTTATCCATAATTAGTTCAGTTATTTATACTTTTATGCATGTTTAAGCTCCTAATAAGATAACTGTGTAGCCATTGTCTTATTTTTAGTGCATGGAGTTAAAGACAATGTTGTGTCATGCTCCTATGTGAGTAATCAGAGTGGAAGCCCTAAATGTGAAACAGGTGCATTCCGAGATTTTGGCAGCTGACAGACCACAGGACATTAATTCTGCAAGCTAATGGACTCTGAGGGCACGTTTTCTTGTTCAGATGATCAGATGGATCCATTTTCCAATTTTCTGCTAAATTCTACTATAGTTGTTGAAGGCCTGTTGGGTTGTACTGTGTGTGTGTGTGTGTGTGTGTGTGTGTGTGTGTGTGCGCGCGCGTACGTGTGAGTGAGTGAGTGTGTGTGTGTGTGTATATATATATATATATATATATAGTAAAGATGGACAATGTGAAACAAAGGAAATGTAGAATATTACTATTTGCAATTATAAAATATGTTAATATATTTAATTTGAAATATTTTAACAAAACCTTTGAGTAGTGCACTAGAAAATTCTGAAATTTAAATATAATATGTAAATATAATTTATAGAATATATAAATTCTGAATTCAAAATAAAACTTGAAATATCACTAGAAACCCCACTACATTTTTATGTGTATTTAGCCCTATTTCGACAGTAATTGTATGTAAAGGGGATGTAAGATAATTTCCGTATTTACAGGGGCTAGTAATTTTATTGCCATCTGAATACAGAAGATCCGTGTTTTTCTCCCACCACATGAATAAAAATGAATGACTGATTATTTTACTAGTCAAACAAGTTAACGTCCACACACTGTGAAAAATGACCGTGAATTTAACGGTAAAAGACTGTAAAAATGCTACAGTAAAAACCTGTTAAATGGTTAACGGTAAATTCCCCTACTATATACGGTGAAAAACTGTATTGGACACTACATGTATTGGACATTACTTTTACGGTAGTATACTGTTTTTGGAAGTGAAAAAGACCGTATAATTTACTGTGAATAACCATAAATTTACATTCCCAGAATTCTCTGCATTACATTTCAACTTTAATGTTTTTTTTTGTTGAAATAACTATGTTTCTTCTTAGTTTTTTCTTATAAGTTTTGTATATTAGGGTTGTGTGTTACACCTAATGTTGTTAAATGAATGTTTATTGCATTATTTCAGTTTCATGTGTGTTACCATGATGGTGTTTAGTGTTTGTGTGAATGACACTCTGCACCTTCTATATATGTTATTATTTAAAAGCTGCTTGTGATGGGCTTCATCACCACCTGCATTTGGTGGTTATCATTGTATTACAAAGGTACAAAACAGATTTCAGTACTTCAATAGGTTGGTATATTAACATTATATCAGTTAATGAAATTACGGTGTTTAACTGTAAATGTAAGTTAAAACCGTAAAACCTAGCACGTTGCTACTGTATTTTTTATGGTAAAATTCCGGCAACCACAGCTGCTGTTTTTTTACCGTAAATTTTATGGATTTTTTTTTACAGTGCATTTTTAAAAAGACATCCAACATTTTGAGACAGGAAATTTAAACCATAGCATGTCAATTTTCCTATTTTTTATATGATGTTAAAGTAATAAAATAAGAAAAAGGATATTATTTTTCTATAATTAAATTAAGTATGATTTATTAATTGTCCAAGCAGTAACAGACATTTTGTTTACAGCTGACAATCATGTGACTGGCCACATGAGCAGCATGTTCCCATGTTCGTAGGAACTCGCCTCCTCCACCATGAACAAATCGTCATCAGAATGCATGAGTTTTATCACGAAGACGCCATGCAAATTTATTTTTACTGACATCCCCTTGAGAAACTTAAGTATTTTTAAGTAGGTCTTAAGAATCCATATATTCTCACATTTCTGTACCCTGTACTGAGGATCCCTTCCTTGCAAAGCTATAATTGGAGAATCCAGTTCTAGTTTAATTATCTGGTATTTCCTGCTGGTTAGAGAGGCTCTGGAGGGCTTTCTCACCCCCGCCTTACCCACATAAAAAAAAAACATTCAGCTCTTCTGCGCCCCAAAATCCAGGATGAGTAACATTCCTGACATACTGTGTAACAGTGAGAAGTAGAACAAAAAGAAAGTCAATATCTAAGAGTGTTTAAAAATGACCAAATGCCCAAAATCAGGAGACTGAGGAGGATTTGAAAGGTTTGGTTGACTTTGCACACACTTGTCCTACAGATTGCAGTACTCTTGTGCCAGGCATATGACTGCCTGTGGTAACGCTGTTTACCCTCATTTTTCACGCTGACAGTTCTGGGTACAGCTACAGAGGAAAGGGCTGGCTCCATGTCTGTAGCGGTTAAATCATGGCAAGGCCTGTCCAGAATCACACTTCTGGTCTGTGATTAAAACAAATCCTTATATAATCGAACAGAAACCATCACACACACTTGAGATGCATGTCGAGAGAGGATTCCTTTGAGAGAAAAGGCACATTTCCTGTCATCGAGGTGTTTGGTTGTGTAAAAATGTAATGGGGATGTTTCTCTTTAGAATTCTCTGAATTGCGAACAGCTAAGTTTGGAGTTGAGTGTGTGTGTGTGTGAGTTGTAGGGTGTGGGCCCTTGCTTAGCCCTCTGACCTAGCGCAGTGAGTGTCCCACAAGAGACCCTTGGCTTCATGGGAAAATCTTTGCTCCATTTCATTTCCTGTGGTCTGGAAGCAGCCACAAAGCATCCATTTGACCCATTCCAGGCCCTGGAGCTGGACCAAACTGAGCTGAGACACCTGCTGACCTCTGCTGGAGCTAAGAATCATATGGGGTCTTGAAACGTGTTTTTTAAAAATGACATTTTTTTAAATTGACACACCATCTTAAATACACAATACCAGTGGCTAGACACTTAAGAAACAGCGTGAGATGCAATGCAGTGGCCAAAGAGACCCATCTGAATGGTTATGGCTGTAGCAGTGTGTTCTGCTGTTACTTTTCCAGAATGGTTTAATTGCGTAAACCTGTCATTTGCACACTGTCAGAGGGCTAATCCAACCATGTTTAAAGTTGTATTTTTTCCATTCTTTCATGTCTTCACACATCCCAAAAGTGACAACCAGGATGTTCTGTTTAGCAAATAATGAATCATTAACTCTTGAAACTTGCACTTGAAAATAAGTAGCTCACAACTGAAAAAAAAGAGATTTGTTCAGATTCATTTAGTGGTTTGTTCATGGATTTTTTTCACTGATTAATTCAGTGGCTTTAGGTGGTGACAAGTTTTTTTTTGTTTTGTGTGTGTGTTTGGAGTGTGCCATTAAATTCAATGTTTTTTAAACTCAATGATTCATTAAAAATAACAGTTATTCATGGATTAATTCACTGATTTGTTCATGAGTTCATTCACAGATTCATTCAGTGGCTTTAGGTGGTGACAAGTGTCTTTTGGTGATTTGTTCATTGGTTTGTTTAATGACTTTAGGTGGCAACAAGTGTTTTTTGAGTGAAACAATGAATCATTACCTCGATTCATTAAAAATAAGCTATTGACGATTGAACAAATTTGTTCTGATTAATTCACAGATTCGTTCACTGATTTATTCAGTGGCTTTATATGATGACAAGTGCCTTTTTAAATGAGACATTAGCTCAATGATTTATTAAAAATCACATTTTCCCCCCCCAAAAAAAAAAAAAAACAGGTGTCCACAATTGAAAAAAAAAAATCGTGCAAAGCCAAAGAGAAAGACTTTGGTAATGATTAAAGTATTGAAGTGAGTTTACTTTGATCATGTAAACAGTAATTTGCACATTGTCAGCATGCTAATCAAAGCACCACTGCTAAAAATGTCAAAACTAAAAAAAAAATGTAAGAAAAAAACTGACTAGTTAATTAGTTGGCTGTCGTGATTCATTGACATTTTCTCTCACTGAACATCTCCACTTTGCATTGATAAAAAAAATCCACTTTTAGCTTTCCAGATCAACTTTGTGTCATTTAGCGTGGCCAGCAAGAGCAAAATATGTGCAGAGGGTCCTTATTCGGTCAAACATTATGACCCCTGTGCAACCCTAAAGAAAATTCAAGGTAAAGAACTTGTTTGGGCCTCAAAAAATCGAGAGGAAAGGGTTGTTGTGACGTAAAAGCCCAGAACAGCTCTCTCAAGAGCTTTTCAGGCAGATGCAAGTCAGGGCAAAGGTTAAAGTTTAGCTTGAAATGTGTGTCTCTTGAGGCTACTGTAAAGAGGAGACATTTTTAAGTCAAATGTTCCTTGTTTTCCAAACAGGGATAAGGATTATCATCTACGAACGTATAAATCGGTGGTGATGGCCAACAAGCTGATAGACTGGCTGATAGCACAGGTAAGATTTGAGTCTGAATGTTCTGTATTATGATACAGCTTTATAGACAGATTAGAAACACATTGACCTCCATAGGAAATGAGACAAGAGGAAAGAATGGAGCAAAAGTGGTAGCTATTTCCTAAACAGGCCGGATAATCTCAAATATGCTGAGACGGAAGAGAACTGTAACAATAAACCAGCGTCTAGCCACATAGTCAAATTCTGTCTATGTTAAAATAGACTAGTCATCATTAGAATACAGATTTTGATTACGTTTGAAGTGTGGTTCGGATATTTAGAGGCAACTTTCACAGTTAATGAGTGTTAAAGATGATGTATTGTGTTTGACTATGAAATTATTACCAGGAGGACAAGTGACCCTTCAGAGTTGTCACACAGTGGTGATCGGACCACAGTGGTGTTTGTGTGAATTAAATGTGCTTTTCTGTAGCTCAAAGGAGGGTGCAGACAATGAGAGTGGCACTTGTCTCTTTCTCTTATGAAGGGTGACTGCCGAAGCAGAGAAGAGGCGCTGATCTTGGGGGTGGAGCTGTGTGACAATGGATTCATGCATCATGGTATGATAGCTGCTGTTTATGTCATTGTTTTTTTTATTTCCTCTCTTCTTTTCCTGTGTGTCTGTCTGATTTCTTTTGGTCTCTTTGACACTGTATCTCTGTCAAAGTTGTCTTTTTGTGTATGTGTCATGTTAACTCATCTCAAAAGTGTCAACTGGGATGTTTTAAGCATAAATCAAAGAAACTCTTGTGAGGTTTGTATACTTTAAAACAACAGCAACAATGTCAAAAATACAATTTGCCTATGGGAAAAGGGAAATAGACTTTTAATTTTAGATTTTAATTGATCTCAGTCACTTTTTTTTTGCATCTGTTCACCCAAAAGATTTGTTTTCTGATTTAGATTCATTCAGTGATTTGTTCACTGACTAGTTTTATGGCTTTAAGGATTGATAAGTATTTATCTGTGTGTGTTTTGAGTGAGTCATTGAATAATTAACTCAACAATTCATTAAAAAATAACAGTTGTTCATTACTCCAAAAAAGCAATCACACAAAAGAAGATATTTCAGTGAACAATTTGTTCACCAAAAAAATACTTGTTCCAATATTTTTACTGATTTGTTCATGGATCCATTCATTCACTAGTAAAAAATTATATATTTAAAATACATTTATTTCATACTAAGTATATTTCAAATCTGTTATCACTCGAGACTGATATAAAAATTATAATTAAACTTTATTTGAAATACTACTTGTACACAAAGCAGATATTTTAATATTAGGCCTAAAATGTCACTATTGATGAGGATTGTATGATCTTTGAATAATATCGGTCTTTAAATGCAAGATTTTTAAAGTGCACCTGAAGTATACTTGCAATAGTTTCACTTTAGCACAATCAAATATACTTCAGTATATCTTTATTTGAACTTCAGCACTACTTTTGCACAATTAAAGTGTATTAAGTACAACATTTGTTGTTCCAATTTAGCAGACTTTAAGGGGTTACTCCACCACAAAATGAAAATGTTGTCATTAATCACTTACCCCCATGTCGTTCCAAACCCGTAAAAGCTTCATTCGTCTTCGGAACACAATTAAAGATATTTTGGATGAAAACCGGGAGGCTTGTGACTGTCCCATTGACTGCAAAGTAATTAACACTGTCAAGGCCCAGAAAAGTATGAAAGACATTGTCAAAATAGTCCATCTGCCATCAGTGGTTCAATCTGAATTTTATGAAGTGACGAGAACACTTTTTGTGCAGAAAGAAAACAAAATATCGACTTTATTCAACTTTTTCTTCTCCTCCGTGACACTTCCTGCAAGTGCGTTCATGAGTTCACGGACTATTTTGACGATGTCTTTCATACTTTTCTGGGCCTTAAAGGGGTTATATGATGCGATTTCAAGTTTTCCTTTCTCTTTGGAGTGTTACAAGCTCTTGGTGCATAAAGAAGATCTGTAAAGTTGCAAAGACTAAAGTCTCAAATCCAAAGAGATATTCTTTATAAAAGTTCAGAGTCAGCCACACCTACCTAAAGCGGCTCGTTCTAACACGCCCCCACATATCTACCTCACTATGTGGGAAGATTTGCATAACGCCGCCCAAATGTTCAAAGGGCAGGGCATAGAGGAGAAACAATAATGTACAGTATGTGGAAAATAATGTGTTTTTTGAACTTTAAACCGCATAAACACATTTCATTACACCAAATACACAAAATAATGTTCTTTTTAGCAGCATCATATGACCCCTTTAACAGTGTTAATTACTTTGCAATCAATGGGACAGTCACAAGCCTCCCGGTTTTCATCCAAAATACCTTAAATTATGTTTCGAAGACGAACGAAACTTTTACGGGTTTGGAACGACATGGGGGTAAGTGATTAATGACAAAATGTTCATTTTGGGGTGGAGTTACCCTTTAAGGGCCAGATTTACTAACAGCTTGCACCAGGGCAAACCAATAGTACTGTCAGGATTTACTAAAGACACGCAGTGAAGAATTAGCGCTGAAAAAACATGGACACAGTTATTTTTGCGCCTGACCTTATTGAATATGCATTTGTAGGAGTTTCCCTTTCAGACGCAAAATTTATGGGAGGAGAGTATTAAAATGAGTCTCAAGTCTCAAGCAGTTAACAGCCTACTTCAGAAATGAGTAATCAAATATAAAATAAAACAGCATAGTCTTCACTGTAAGAATTAAATGTTCTTTGTTTCTTATTAAAGCTACAAAAATCCTTCACTTAAGAGCAGTATGTGATTTTGAATTGGTCTTTTGTTGTTTGATTAATATTAAGCACACAGTCGCAGCAGGAATATAGCCCGCTGTCACTTTAAGAGCAGCACGGATCCAATTTACCGTTACACATGTATTTTCATTCTCAACTCTTTACGTTCATTTATTAAATGAGCGACGAAGGTATACATGAATAATCGCTAAGCGCCGCATTTTAACACAATTTTGCATGTATTTGACCATTTAGGGGCACACCTTGAGCTAAAAGATGACTTTACATGTCCGTGTTCTGCTCAAGTTCTCTTTCACACTTTTAAAAACATGAATAAATGTAATATACTTATATAAATCAAGCACATCCCATTTTGCAAAAGTCACGTTACATGATTTTACTGATTTGCACTTGAAATTGAGCTTTTATGGAATAGCGAAAGCGCAGCGCTGGAAAGGGGGTGGAATGGGGCGCAATAATTGTTTTATCTCGATTATTGTATTTTCATAATCGTTGGAGGCTAAAATCAAAATCGAAACTGTTTTTAGATTAATTGCACAGCCCTAATTTGTAGTATACTTAGCATGAAATAAATGTATTTCAAATATAATTTAGTATATTTTTCACTGGGGTTGGTTTGTTCACTGATTCATTTTTTGATTTGTTCAATGTGTTGCGACAAGTGTCTTTTTGTGTTTTTTGAGTGACATTGAACTTAATCGTTCATTAAAAATAACAGTGGTTCACAACTGAAAAAGCAACTCAGATATGAGAAAAAGAGAATAATTTGTTTACTTTAATGAATTTTTCACTAAATAGATAGATAGATATATAGATTCTTCTTGAGTAAATTTATTTTGTTTTCAGGACATTTTTAATAGAAAGCATAACAAAATATTAATTAAGAAAAATATTTGTGTAGTGTATGGGGTGAATTCACATTGCAAAACTTTTCCTCTAACTGGATTCTGCACATTCTGACTCTCGACAACAGCCTTGACCTTCTCCACAATCCAAGGTTGACTGGCTAGTTGTCATGGCAACCGTTTGTTTGCAGGATTCGGGTCTCATTTTCAGGGCACTCGATGCCAAAGTCCACATCATGCTCGTGTGACTCATTTATCGTCTAACATGGGCTGCTCCCAACAGCCTGAAATTGAGTCTTAAACGTGGCAAACTACCAACAAATTTATAGAACGTAATAACTTGACTGGCTGTGCTTTCATTTTTTGGCCTTGTGTGCGATCATGGCATTCATCCAGTTAAGATGATTCACTGGGTTATGTGACCATTAAAGCTAATTCAGCTTTCTCTAATCTCACCCATAGACGTGTGGAGAACACTGGACCTCTTTTTCTCGTTGGGGTATTTTTGCTACAAAAGTGAAGGGATTGTTTAGAGCCCATGTTGCCGGGGTGACAGATTGAAATCCTGGCCTGTTCCTTTTCACGGGACCCACTTTCCATAGAAAAGGCTTCCCCTCTGAAACTTTCTGTACGGTTCTTGTCATTCCAGTACATTATGTGTTTCCCTCTTGTGTGTGGCACACAAATTCAATTTTCACATCAATTTGATCCGTATCTGCTGCATGACAAGCAGCAGCCAAAACAACAACAAAGTAGTTGCTATAAAGTTGCTTTTTGCTGTGTGTTATTGAAAAACAGTTGAATAGTTGTCAAATAACATGTTCTTGAACATAAAAAAAAATAAAAATCAAGAGTTAAGGTAAGTATAATCGCCCATAATGTAATATATAATATAATATAATCATTTACAGTAATAATAATATCATTTTTTTTGTATTATTATTATTTTTTATTATTTAAATTATTTGGTAATTTAACTCATGCACACACACACACACACACACACACACATACACACACACACACACGTGTTGTGTGTATGTGTAAGTGTATGTTCATCAAGTGGTGACCCAACATTTTTATGCTGCAAAAGTAAACAAACATGTTATTAGAATGAATATATATATACAGTGGTGTGAAAAAGTGTTGGCCCCCTTCCTGATGTTTGTGACCTCCCAAACATACCAGCAAGTATGAATGAATGGCTTAAGTGTAATGGTCCGGACCATTACACTTAAACATGCAGTCAACTGGTTTGACAGTTTTGGCTCATGAGAGACTGAAGTTCACATTCTAGGAGCAGCTCCAAAATATGAATTGTAATAAAATGTCACTGTATGACAAAGCCAAAGCTACTAAGTCATGATAACTGTGACATGTGTACTCTGATTTCAGATGAATGGCTCAAGAAAAACTAAATTAAGGTTTTGGAGTGGCCAAATCAAAGTC
>NW_015506234.1:465040-493267 GCF_001515645.1 Sinocyclocheilus grahami | reverse complement strand
ATATATATATATATATATATATATATATATATATATATATATATACTGTTTTCATTTACTTTTAGACAGAATTTAGCATGTGACACCACAGGACTTTCAATTTTCCAAAAGTATTTTGTGTCAACTATGCAATATTTGACTTGCTTACATCACTAGAGCATTAACATCAGATATTATTTGTTTTAAAACACCTTGCTTTTGTTTTTTCATAGTTTTGGAAAAAAGTGAATTTAAGGACGAGCCTCTTCTGTTTCGTTTCTTTGCCGACGAGGAGATGGAGGGTTCTAACACCAAACACAAGCCCATAAAGCACGATCTAAAAATAGTGGAGAATGTCATCGCCAAGTCGCTGCTGGTGAGAGATGTCGTCTGTAATCGCCTACAGCTAATGCCACTTACAATAGCGCACGTTAGCGTGAACCCATGTGGTTTTCATCCACTCGCATGGGGCTTTTCTGCTTCGGCACGTACGGGGGGTCTGAACTCGGGCCGGCTCTGACTCTAGAGTCATCACCAGTAATTATGCTTGACTGTTTCTAAACCAGCCTCTCATTACACTTAAACATGCAATCATCTGGTTTGACAGTTTTGGCTCATGAGAGACTGTAGTTCACATTCTAGGAGCAGCTCCAAAACATGAATTGTAATAAAATGTCACTGTATGACAAAGCCAAAGCTACTAAGTCATGATAACTGTGAAATGTGTACTCTGATTTCAGATAAAGCCAAGTGAAGGAGGCTATGGCTTCACGCTAGAAGACCGAAACAGAGTGCCCATCGTCAAATCAGTGGAGAAAGGTTCCCCCGCTGAGGTGTGTGTGATACTTTTGTGTAGGTGATTTAGAAAACAGAAATACTATTTTATTTGAGTCATAAGGTCACTCTGGTTCTCAGCTAGTTTTGCTTCAAGACCCAGATTTTACTTTGGATATCAAGTGGTGACTTGAGTTCTTGTTCAATATTTTTTATCATACAAAAGTAAAAGTAACACTTTTGTAAAAAAAGACAAACAAAAAAACTGACTGATATAAAAATTATAATTAAACTTTATTTGGAGTACTACTTGTGCACAATGCACATTTCATAATATTAAGCCTAAAATGCATTTTAATGTCACTATTGATGAGGATTGTGTGATCTTTGAATAATATGGGTCTTTAAATGCAAAATATTTAAAGTGTACCTAAAGTATACTTGCAATAGTTCCACTTTAGCACAATCAAATACTTCAATATATCTTTAGTTGGACTTCAGCACTACTTCTGCACAATTAAATTGCATTAAGTATAAAATTAGTTGTTCCAGTTTAGTATTCCAAAAGTGCAATTTTATTAAGTACATAAATATGTAAATATATTTGTACTATACTTAGCATGAAAAAACTGAAACTCTCTGTACGGCTCTTGTCATTCCAGTACATTATGTGTTACCCTCTTCTGTGTAGTTCACAAATTCAATTTACACATCAATTTGATTCTCATCTGCTGCATGACAAGGAGCCGCCAAAACATAACAACAAAGTAGTTGCTATAAAGTTGCTTCTTGTTCTGTAAGTTATAGAATACTATTAATAATTGGCGTGGAATGAAATTAATTAAATGAATAATTTAAGTGAAATGAAATTAAGTAGTAGTCAAATAGAATCAGAATGTTATTTAATTTAGACAGAGTTTAGCATGTGACACCACAGTACATGTAAATTTCAAATATCAGATTTTTGGCTTTTTTGGAAATTTAGCACTACTGAATGAGCATCAGGTATAATTTGTCCTAAAACATCTTGCTTTTGTCTTTTTGCAGTTTTGGAAAAAAGTGAATTTAAGGACGAGCCTCTTCTGTTTCGCTTCTTTGCCGACGAGGAAATGGAGGGTTCCAACACCAAACACAAGCCCATAAAGCATGATCTTAAAATAGTGGAGAATGTCATCGCCAAGTCGCTGCTGGTGAGAGATGTCGTCTGTAATCGCCTACAGCTAATGCCACTTACAATAGCGCACGTTAGCGTGAACCCATGTGGTTTTCATCCACTCGCATGGGGCTTTTCTGCTTCGGCACGTACGGGGGGTCTGAACTCGGGCCGGCTCTGACTCTAGAGTCATCACCAGTAATTATGCTTGACTGTTTCTAAACCAGCCTCTCATTACACTTAAACATGCAATCATCTGGTTTGACAGTTTTGGCTCATGAGAGACTGAAGTTCACATTCTAGGAGCAGCTCCAAAACATGAATTGTAATAAAATGTCACTGTATGACAAAGCCAAAGCTACTAAGTCATGATAACTGTGAAATGTGTACTCTGATTTCAGATAAAGCCAAGTGAAGGAGGCTATGGCTTCACGCTAGAAGACCGAAACAGAGTGCCCATCGTCAAATCAGTGGAGAAAGGTTCCCCCGCTGAGGTGTGTGTGATACTTTTGTGTAGGTGATTTAGAAAACAGAAATACTATTTTATTTGAGTCATAAGGTCACTCTGGTTCTCAGCTAGTTTTGCTTCAAGACCCAGATTTTACTTTGGATATCAAGTGGTGACTTGAGTTCTTGTTCAATATTTTTTATCATACAAAAGTAAAAGTAACACTTTTGTAAAAAAAGACAAACAAAAAAACTGACTGATATAAAAATTATAATTAAACTTTATTTGGAGTACTACTTGTGCACAATGCACATTTCATAATATTAAGCCTAAAATGCATTTTAATGTCACTATTGATGAGGATTGTGTGATCTTTGAATAATATGGGTCTTTAAATGCAAAATATTTAAAGTGTACCTAAAGTATACTTGCAATAGTTCCACTTTAGCACAATCAAATACTTCAATATATCTTTAGTTGGACTTCAGCACTACTTCTGCACAATTAAATTGCATTAAGTATAAAATTAGTTGTTCCAGTTTAGTATTCCAAAAGTGCAATTTTATTAAGTACATAAATATGTAAATATATTTGTACTATACTTAGCATGAAAAAATATTTAAAATACATTTTAGTATATTTATTTTTCACTAGGGTAGATTTCATGGTTATTTGAATTTTGTTGATTTTAATAAATTGGCTTTTCCAAGGTATTTCCTACCATAGCAAAATTAGAAAAGAAAAAAAGGGTGAGGGGTTTTAATAAGAATTTACACACCTGTTGTCAAGCTAATCTTTTAGTTTGCTTGTGCTCAATCAGACCAATTAGGCATTTAAAGATCAATTGAATCCCTAAACCTTGATAATTAACAATTAACACTCTCTATTGTGGTAATGCACATTTTGATGTTTGCGGTTGTGGGCTTATAACACAAATAGACCTCAAATCACGCCAGTCTTGAGGTTCCCTTTTAGTGCTTTAATATCTGTTAGATCAAACCCTGGTAAATGTGGTCAAGTGAACTGGCTCGGTTCTGACGTAGAGAGAGTAATGCTACCCAGACCTGAAGTAACTTGTGCGTCACAGTACGGGGCTCCACGCTGCATTACATGTGGATCTGTTTCCAATGAAGAGCAGAGTGAAAAAAGGCAATAAAATCCAGCTGTGCACTTACATAGATGTAGAGCTGTCTTGTAAAAATAGCAAAATGGACTTTCGTGCTTGTAACTGAAAAAAGACAGTGGCCGAGATGGAGAGGATAAGGTAAAGAGCTATAATAAAAAGAGAAAAGTGAATGAAAAAGGGAAAGAGAAAACAAGAGAAAAAGAAAAAGCTGCCCAAGCGTTTTTCTCAATGTAGAGGAAAAACATGAGCCGGAAACGGAGGACTGTGCATTTTATTGTAAGAGAAGAATGGTTATATTTATAGCTGTCAAGAGACGTGTCCAATCCATTCAGTGAAGCACAGAGTGAATGAATTACATCCACTTGAGAGCTCAGAGCAGGAAGTTGCACATGTAGATGAAAGGATTGAACCCTGCACCTGTGAAAATGAAATTTATCTATGCTTTCAGCCATCCATTCATGCACATACATACTGTACGAGATATATACATTAACCTCAAAATAGTTATTTCCCCTCAAGTATGCACAGCAAAATGAACAAAGGTGTCGTTCATCACATCAACTTCATCCAATGTGACAAACGAAACAAAAAGAAATAGTGATTTTTAAGTATTTTTTTAACTATCTTTACAATTTTTTTTAATACTATCTATACTATTTTTATACTATAGCTAAGTTTGAGGTTGGTAAGATTAATTGATTTATTGATTACCAAGGCTGCATTTATTTGATCAGTATCAAAATCAGATCAAATACAGTAAATAATCAGTGATATTGTGAAATATTTTTACAATTTAAAATAACACTTTTCTATTTGAATATATTTTAAATATAATATTATTCCTGTGACGACAAAGCTGATTTTTCTGTGTCCATTACTCCAGTCTTCAGTGTCACATGATCCTTCAGAAATCATTCAAATATGCTGATTTGATGCTCAAAGCATTTTTATTATTATCAATAATGAAAACAGTTGTGCTGCTTAATGTTTTTGTCTTCAGGATTCTTTGATGAATAGAGCATTCAGAAGAACAGCATGTATTATGAAACAATGTAAAAGAATTTACTGTCACTGATTAGTTTAATGTGTTGAATAAAAGTATGAATGTATCATATTAATATTAATAAAGTGTTAAATAAGTGTTCCTTCATAAAATAAATAAATTAATTAACTACAAATTAAATTGCAAACCTTTTTTTGTGAAATGATTTACTTTGAACGTGTTTGTCATAGCTTTTTTTTTTAAATAAATAACTGTTTTATGTTTTGCTGTCTAATGTCATTTTCACATTTTTAAGTGTGCACATCATTTTGGAGCAACTGTATATCTAGGTTGAGAGGTTATTTGATATTCCTGGGCGTCTCTTGTGCAGATGGCTGGTCTGGAAGTGGGGAAAAAGATCTTTGCTATTAATGGGGACCTGGTCTTCTTGAGACCTTTCCAGGAAGTGGAAAACTTCCTAAAGCAGAGCTTCCACAGCAAAGGTTCCCTCAGAGTACTGGTCAGCACCAAACCCAGAGAGTGAGTAGAAAACTTCTCATCTCCTGTGATCTAAAGACTTCATAACACCATACAGACTATCTATAAAGCCCGATATCAATTAAATCAAGAACCCTGCCAGATAAACATCCTTTTATTGATGAATATCAGCTTGATATTTAACTGCAACTCAGAATACACAACATGCCTGGAGCAACGGCCGGGATATGTGGTGTGTTTGGCAACCAAATTGATGTCGTGTGTCTATCTGCTCCACAGGACTGTGAAGATCCCAGACTCTGCAGACGGATTGGGCTTTCAGATCCGGGGGTTCGGGCCATCTGTGGTGCATGCGGTTGGCAGAGGTAAGAGCAAAACAGAGAGAAGGGAAGAGAGGAAAACTAGGCTGGACTAAAGGAAGTTACTAGTGCCCTTTATATCTTACTGTGTTTTTGAACCTCAGCTGGATCACAGCTGGAGCTGTAGGTACATGACTTGACTTGAGCCAGATTGAGAAGAGCATCACACACACATATATATATCTATATATAGAGAGAACAAGCTGCACAGCTCTCGCTTCCTGCTGTGTCTGCAGTGCATTCTCATCAAACATGGTGAGAGATGAATGAAAAAAGAAAAACAATCCAGCTTGCACTGTCATCCCTGAAGAGAATAAGAGATGGAAGAAGAACAGTCCTCACTTTGCAACAAACAGAAGCTACTTGCATCCAAAATATGTCATTTACAAATTCAAATTCTATATGAATCCAATTCATTTGATCAATTTTGAGAGTCCGTTTGCCTGAAGGGTTTGAAGTCTGACTGATTCTTGTGGAAGTTAACAAGATTGCAAAAATATGTTGCCAAGACTGATATATCGGCTGATATTTAGTATTTTTCAATTACCGCTAAGTTTTTCAGTTTGGCTGATAAGCATCAGATGTTGGGACTTTTATTTTGACATTGCTGAGAACCTGGTCTTTCTTTGAAAAATATGATTCCTAGTGCACACAAACTTACTAGATTACTGATTGCACTGTTGGTAAAAGAGTTTACTTCCTTTTTATTTGTGTTTTCAACATCTGTATTTGTGAAAAATACTATGATAAGATTACATGATAAGAAAATCACGAAGTTCCTAAGTCTAAAACTGTTTGTTTTACTAATTAGTTTTTTATCAAGTGCAATTTATTTATTTAAATTCATTCATAAATTCATAATTCATAAAATTAATTCTAAAAAAACGTTGAGGAAAAATTATCTAAAACATATAGGAAAATGTAACTGCAGAAACTATACATTTGTTATTTACTACTTTTAAATTAAACAGTGTCGTATCATATATATCGTCTTAATATTGGCCATCGGTCAACTTGCTCTCTAAGATATAAGCATCAGACATCAAAACATATCGGTTGACCACAACTTCTAACTAGCTTAATCAGTAAGACATCAGTAGCCAACCAGCTTCACTAGAAAGGCGTACACTATTTTGATGGCTAAAAATTCAGTTCTGTCATGAAAGTCTAGATGGCACAGGCTGATGATATTCACAGCGTTAAACTACTTGGCACAAACTGATTGATTCATGTTGCATATGCAGTCAATGAGCTTGCTGCTTTACATTTAAATGGTTGGTTAGCATTCACTAGAGCATTTCACAGCACACATTCAGAGTTCCTCTGAAACCCTCCACCTTCCCCAGCTCCACCTGTATAGATCTGCTACGGGTTATTTTATATGCTATTTGTTCAGTAGTATGTCTTAAATACTCACAGCTCCATATCAGCATATGAATTGGCAGTAGAAAGTTCCTGTAATTGCTTTGCTTTGCAGCAGCAATAATCTACAACAACAGCATTAACCAACAGCAGCAGCAATTCAGCAGTGTAGCAGACCTATTCTGCCAAGAACAAATATATTAACATTGTCATATCCATTACCATGCTAAAATATTCTGGGAGTTGTCATGATAGATCTATGGTGACATGTCAACATGCTTTTAGCTAGGTTTTGCTTGTGCCTAAACCAGCTCTAACTAGAATAAATTGTGTAAGGTACAGTATGGACATTTATGCTAGCCTAAACTAGTCTTTTCAGCAGGGTAGTACAGAAACATGAATTTGAGTTTCTTTTCCAGATTTAGAAGGTCAGCTGCTCCTTCAGTGATTGCTGTTCATAAGCTCAGTGGGGAGTTGTGATAATTATTACCTTGCCTAATGTGCTTGCTTGTTCTTAAAAATCGCTTTTGCCTGAATTTCGCTGGCTGTAGAAGTGAGAGAGCGTTTGCTCAGGAAAAAAAATAAGAAATGCAGTGTAAGGACTTCAGACCATAAAGTGTGATTAGAGAAACAGGAAAAAATTTCTGAGGCGTGCACTTTTAATAGAGACAAATATAATCAGTATAAGGCCTTGTTTAGGAGATTATGCAAGCAAACTATGAATATTTAGTCTCTGCAGTGAAACTTCAAATGTTGGCCTAGTCTTTAGACATCTTTTTTAGGATCCACACATCATTTACAGATAAAGAGGTCCTGATTTTACTGATGTTTCGCTTTTCTGAAAACTAACTGTTATTTTACAGTTTAGTATCACCTGCTGTAATACAGAAAGTGGCGCCCATGCCAAGTGGATCTGTCTGTGCTAGACGGATCCTAACATTAGGGTCAAACTGTTTATGTGTCATTCACTTTGCACACTGTCATTCAGACATGAACTATGAAAGAATTGTTACTACAGAGAAAATCAGGGCCATTTTTTATGCTTTACATCCAAGTAGCTATTTATGGGTCTGCTTGTAAAAATGCTTATGAGATTATGTGTCTAGGAGATTTGTGTTGATTTATGTTTCTCCCTTCCTCATTGTGTATGCACAAAAACATCTGTTCAGCTCAGAAAGCTCTGTTTCAATAGTGAACCACCTCACTGTCTACCAATTACATAGGCAGATACCTTCTAAGGCTGCACCCTAGCCAGCATACAATCTTAAAAGTTTTTTTTTTTTTTTTTTAGATTTGAGACACTCTACACTGGGAAACAGCTCTAAACTCCACACAAATAGCACTCCTCACAGGAGAATCAATTAAGTTTGCATGCTGTAACTTATTGTGTAAAACAGTACACAAATAACACTCTACAGAGGAGTTTGGCACCAAAATGTTGCTAAGCGAACAGAATAACACTGTTTAAGTCATCTTAAGAATATAGTACATAAACGACCCCCTGCAGAGGAGAATCATTTTGATGTTATCATGTCCCTTATTAAAAAGTAGTATACTTCAAGTTTATTTTAGTAAGTATACTTAAGTAAAGTTCAAGTATATTTTCAAGTATACTTTATGTAGTAAGTATACAAATATCAGTGTACTAGTAGTATACTTGTAAGTGTACTATTTCAATACTCCTTGGGACACTTTGAAGTATAGTCTCAGTAAACTACTAGTTTAGTAGTTTTATACTGCAAGTATACTCATAAGTTTTTTTTAAGTGAACTTTACATCATACTTTAAGTATACTACTATGTCCCTATTTAGGTATTAATTTGTATATATTTTGTTATATAAATATCTGAACATACAAAACATCAAAAGAACAGGGTATCTGCTTTAAACAAAAACATTTTATTCTAGCTTCATGCATTCTTTTTTTAAACACTTGAATGTGGATAAGTTTCATAAATAAAAAATAAAGAAATAAACAAAATTTTGAACAAAAAGCTGAAAAAAAACTATGAATTGGATTCAGAATGATAATCAAAATGTAGATAAAGTCGATCAACACCCCAAAGCTTGACAGTCATTATTACCTCTTCTTTGTTCGACATTTTATTCCATAATGTTACACAGTTTTGATACCGTTTTATGTCTGATGATCATGTTAGATTACATGTGGAAGCATCTTTTGTTTCGGTTTCTTCTTCACTTGTGTTTTTTGGAAATTCTGTACAGAAGATGTGTACTAGCCCCCTACAGTATAACAATGAAAACACGGATTCTAGGAGCACAATTATAGCTAAAATATATTTAGACTTTTTCTAAGTATAAGTCAAGTATACTTAAATGTCATTTTAAGTATATTTCTGAGAAGTACATGAAGCCCATTTCTGAGAAGTACATAAAAAGTAGATTAAAGTATACTTTCCTATTTTTAGTTTAAAATAAGTATACTAATAGCACACTTGAATAAACTGCTAATGGCACAATACTCTCGTTAGCATTAATTACGAAAAGTAACCATGGTTTTACTACAAATAAAAACAAAAAAATATGGTTACTATACCCTGCTGAAAAAAATCAGCTAAAAAGCCTAAGCTGGTTGATTGGTCTTACCTGGTTTAAGCTGGAAGTAGCTGGTTTTAGCTGGTCTCCCAGCCTGACCAGCTAAAGAAGTGGTCAAAACCTCTCTAAAACCAGTCTGCTGACCTTTTTTTTTTCAGCGGGGTAGTTAAACCATGGTAACCACAAATTAACTATGGTTTTGCTACTATAACCATAGTTTAACCATGGTATTTGTATTAAAACTGTAGTTATACAAATGTTAATCAATATGCCAAAATACCATGGTTACAACACTTTTACTGTAACCATGGTTAATTTTCGTTAATAAGGGATAACAATTCATAGAACATAAAAATATTGAGTAAAATTGTACTTGTTTACAATACTGCACACTGAATTGTTTTTATCTAAACTTTTCAATACTGAATGCTTTTGAGTACTTAATTTTGTTTGCATCATTTTGCATTCTGCTATTATATGCAATACTATCTTAGAATTTGCCTAAATATATCTTATCTCTCTTCCTGTTTCCCAAAAGGCACCGTTGCGGCAGTCGCAGGCCTTCACCCGGGTCAATGCATCATTAAAGTGAATGGCATTAATGTGAGCAAAGAAAGCCACGCCAGTGTCATCGCCCACGTCACAGCCTGCAGGAAGTACCGGCGTCCCACACAGGTAAGACTGCGAGCATCTCTCAGCCCCTCCATGGAAATGCACTATTTCTGATCTTTCTAAGTAGTAAATTTGTATATATAAAACACTACAAAACACATAACAGAACACTTTGTTATCCGGTCCGAGTCATTACCCAGCAATAATAGCAGTTATGACTTCTTTTGCAGAACAGGGCAGGGAAGAATGCCAGGAAGCTGGCTGGGGGTGTGAGGGATATGGGTCAAGGAATGGGCCAGGCAGGCCTGTGTTGGAGTGTAATAAAGGACAGGCTTGGCACAGAATGAAGTAGGACGATGTGGTTGGCATGCTGGCTGGACTCTGGTTTCCATCAGACATGGAAAAAGAATGAGGGGGTGCCCACCCTCCTGCTGAGCAGGGATTTGCAGCCCACCATCCAGAGGAGGGAAATGTAGGGGAGATATTAACAGAAACAGAGCTGAGGTGGATGTACTTTAGTCTGTTAAGCATATAAAGGCCCTGATATACTCATAGCGAAGTTCTTTATCGTTCGGCACTTAGGGGTAAAAGGAAGTTTGAAATACCTAAGCAGCAGTATACTGCTAAGAAGAAACAGAATATGGACTATTTTATCGATGTCCTTACTACCTTTCTGGGCCTTGAACATGGTAGTTCTGTTGCTGTCTATGCAGGGTCAGAAAGCTCTCAGATTTCATCAAAAATATCTTAATTTGTGTTCTGAAGATGAACAAAGGTCTTACGGGTTTGGAACGACATGAGGGTGAGTAATTAATGACAGAATTTTCATTTTTGGGTGAACTATCCCTTTAAATGAAAGTTATCCATTTACTCTACATTTAACCTCATTAGCCGCGTTTCCACTGTCGGGCCAAAAGCGGGCGTGCTAGTGCGTGCCAGGGCCAGTTGCGTTTCCACTGTCACCTCCGGGGCTTGATTGTGCCTCGTCGGTGCTTCCTTGGGGTCAAAGGCCCGAACTATCCCTTTAAATGAAAGTTATCCATTTACTCTACATTTAACCTCATTAGCCGCGTTTCCACTGTCGGGCTTGATTGTGCCTCGTCGGTGCTTCCTTGGGGTCAAAGGCCCGGGTTTTTTGGCCAGACCTTGGCCCAAAGCGGGCCAGCTGGGGCCAGAGGAGTGGTTATGAACGAAGGCGGAGTTTCTCCGCATCTGGAGAGCGTTAGAGAATTTTCATTTTTGGGTGAACTATCCCTTTAAATGAAAGTTATCCATTTGCTCTACATTTAACCTCATTAGCCGCGTTTCCACTGTCGGGCCAAAAGCGGGCGTGCTAGTGCGTGCCAGGGCCAGTTGCGTTTCCACTGTCACCTCCGGGGCTTGATTGTGCCTCGTCGGTGCTTCCTTGGGGTCAAAGGCCCGGGTTTTTTGGCCAGACCTTGGCCCAAAGCGGGCCAGCTGGGGCCAGAGGAGTGGTTATGAACGAAGGCGGAGTTTCTCCGCATCTGGAGAGCGTTAGCGCCGCGGATCATTTCATAAAGTTAACAGCTATAACACCAGCATTAAAGGCTTTTAAAATTATTTTAGTTCAAAACTCACTTTCAGACAGCAGCGAGTGTTTGAAATAACTTGTTCCGATGTGGATTATGATCACTATACAATGATCGTTGTTTATGATCGTGGATTATGATCATTGTTCCTGAGAGGCATGTAAAGGGCGTGTTTTAGTGAAGCGCAGCGTAGCTTCTGGCCCAACGGTGGAAATGCAGCATGATTTTGGCCTCTGTGCTATTAGCCCCGCCCGGCCCGTTTAAAGCACTGGCTCGCTCTGGCCCGACAGTGGAAAAGCGTCTAGTGCTATCTACTAGAAAAAAATAAGGTTTTAGCTTTTTGATTTTAGTGTCTAATGGGAGTGTGTTATCAACTCGCAAACCATGTTTTGAAAGCAAGTCTGTGTTGTTGTGTTTTGTTGCTTCTTGTTGCAGCAAGACTCCATTAAATGGGTGTACAACAACAGTGAGAGTGCACAGGAAGACCACCAGAGAACCAATCAGAAGCCCGCCGCAGGGGAGAACGGAGATGTGTTTGAGTGTAAAGTTGAAGGTGCTGTTACACACACAAGTGCAAATACATATTGTACTGTATACACAAGTACACACTTTTTCAACCTCCCACTCTAGCCTTGATATTTATTCTTTTTCTTCTTCTTTGTCTTCTGAGACTAACTCTACAAGTCACACATCAGAATAGCCTCATGCAGGATTCACAGGACATGGGAACAACTCATGTCTCATGGTTGACATTGACAGCACTGATTTTTATATTTGCTTTTGTAAATGTAGTCAATATGTTGTGATAGCAAGTTCTTAATTTTTATTCCATTTTATTTTATTTATGTTATTTTAAATATGCATTTAATTTAATTTAATTTCACTCTACAAGTCTCACTTCAGTAGAATTCATAGGACATGGAAAGATTGTATATATCTAATTTACTTTGATTGAATTTAACAATTTAATTACACATTGACAATGAAATTATGAAAATGTGATGGAAAAACTGCAACAAAGTAAAGTTATTTTCTTTAATTTAAAATAAAAACTATTATCATGATAATATCATCAAATTTTTGAATTTTTTGACTTCATTATAGTTATTGAACTAAAAATTTTTTTTTTGCATTGCTGCATTTTCATCAGTAATTTCATTGACAAGATTAACACTTTTCTTCACCTTAACTGGCCTAATAAAATATAAATATAAATGGATATAATGCTTGTACAGTGATTGGTATTTTGTTAATACGCAGGAAGTAGACTGGTGGTCTCTAGATGAGCTTTAGCCATCAAAATATTGGCTTTGGATTATGTATGTGCTTATTTTGTCTCTTTTGATCTGCTCAAACTAGTCAGGACATGGAAAGATTGTATATATCTAATTTACTTTGATTGAATTTAACAATTTAATTACACATTGACAATGAAATTATGAAAATGTGATGGAAAAACTGCAACAAAGTAAAGTTATTTTCTTTAATTTAAAATAAAAACTATTATCATGATAATATCATCAAATTTTAGCATTTTTTGACTTCATTATAGTTATTGAACTAAAAAATTTTTTTTTGCATTGCTGCATTTTCATCAGTAATTTCATTGACAAGATTAACACTTTTCTTCACCTTAACTGGCCTAATAAAATATAAATATAAATGGATATAATGCTTGTACAGTGATTGGTATTTTGTTAATACGCAGGAAGTAGACTGGTGGTCTCTAGATGAGCTTTAGCCATCAAAATATTGGCTTTGGATTATGTATGTGCTTATTTTGTCTCTTTTGATCTGCTCAAACTAGTAACACTGACACAAACTTGTGTGTGTGTTCAACAGAAGTCATGGACAAGTTCAACACAATCGCCATAATAGATGGAAAAAAAGATCATGTCAGCCTGACGGTGGATAACGTGTATCTGGAGTACGGTGTCATGTATGAGTATGACAGCACGGCTGGGATGAAGTGTCACGTCTTGGAGAAAATGGTGGAACCAAAAGGCTTTTTCAGTCTCACGGCCAAGGTAGAATCACATGAGTCATCCCACACACACAAACCAGCCATCATCTCTGCTGTAAAGCACCAGTGAATTAATTCGTACAGAAGCAGAGGAGGCGACAGGGATTGTCTTGTACATTTGTAAGGGCCTCTTCACAGTTCACGCGTAACACACAACCACTGATAGAAGCTGACAGCAGAGTATATTAAACCAAGTGTGTGTGACAAATGAAAGTGGTCTTTACGACCCCCTGCTGTGGAATAAAATGATAAACACTTTAAATCACAGAGCTTGTCGCTGTGTGGAGACTAAGGAAGGGAAGAGACATAAATTACTTATGAAAGTATTTTTCCTGGGTTTTTTTTTTTTGCGTGAATTTTACTGACTCTGGAAATATTTTTATTTGACCCCTCCAAAAATATAGGGTACAACTATTAATGTTCATTAATGTTCAATACAAACATATATATATATATATTTTCTACAATTATACATTTTAGGCACAGTGAAAAGCAAAGTTTTTCTTAAGGTGTGCCTTCAGCCCTGTTGTACCCTCTCGTCGTACAGAAGCAGAGGAGGCGACAGGGATTGTCTTGTACATTTGTAAGGGCCTCTTCACAGTTCACGCGTAACACACAACCACTGATAGAAGCTGACAGCAGAGTATATTAAACCAAGTGTGTGTGACAAATGAAAGTGGTCTTTACGACCCCCTGCTGTGGAATAAAATGATAAACACTTTAAATCACAGAGCTTGTCGCTGTGTGGAGACTAAGGAAGGGAAGAGACATAAATTACTTATGAAAGTATTTTTCCTGGGTTTTTTTTTTTGCGTGAATTTTACTGACTCTGGAAATATTTTTATTTGACCCCTCCAAAAATATAGGGTACAACTATTAATGTTCATTAATGTTCAATACAAACATATATATATATATATTTTCTACAATTATACATTTTAGGCGCAGTGAAAAGCAAAGTTTTTCTTAAGGTGTGCCTTCAGCCCTGTTGTACCCTCTCGCTCTCTCTCTCGCTCTCTCTCTCTCTCTCTCTCTCTCTCTCTATATATATATATATAAATATGTGTATATGTTTTTTTTATCCATTTGGCAATCAAGTGTTGTCTTGCATATCACATGTTGTATTTTGTTCTCCAAGTTTTGCAAGTGTTGCAGGTTTTGTGCGCACACCTCTCCTTTTTTTTTTCCTTAGCAAGGGAGCGCGAGAGAAAGAGATGCGGTTATGTGAAGTGTGATATCTGTTATTAACTTTAGCTTGAATATGTTTAGCACTGCATTGCATCCTGTGGTGTGTGATCTTAGCTGCTTGAATAGCTGTTTATCATGCTTGTTTACAAATTAACGCCATTTTTTGTTTCCTAAAAATTGATTTCTGTGATTTACAATCTACGTTAATGAACCAACAGCTGTCAGGAAAGACTGTTCAGCGTTCTGTTGCCAAGCAGTGGGGGCATCGCAGCTTGAGAGTGACGTCTCAGAAACGCAAGCTAATGGCATTCTGATGTATTGACATGTTCTACATATTAAGACTCTCTTTTGTTTTAAATTCCCTTAACTGCCATCAATTTCTGCCTTATTACAAACATCTGCTTGGGTAGGTCTGCACTTCCTCTGAGAAAACTCTCTTCAGAGAAATGTTCATATTTCAGTGCTGTTAGGCAGATTACATGCAATTGTTATGGTCACAGTGTGCTCTTAAATTTCTCCTCTCCTCCACAGTCTCACAGGCAGAGGCGTCTCTCTCTCTTATGAGAAAATAATTCTACCACCGTGTGTGTTAAATCAATTTTTTATTGCCCTACTATTCTTGGTTGCATAGACAGCAGCAAAAGTGTATTTGCATGTAAAGGATAATTATATTATATATTCATTAAATACTTTTATTTATTTAATTAATTTTTGTATTTAATTAACATAGAGAAAAAAATGTTTTGGTAATTTTGTTAGTTTATATATATATATATATACACACACACACACGCACAATTTGTTTACTTATTTTTAAGTAAAAAGTTTTTTTTTATATAAAAAAAGCAATAATTATTTGAATAATATTTTACATCTTTTTTTTTTAATAATTTGATGTTAGTTTTAGTTTTAAACTTTTCATGAATTTTTGTTTTAAATTTAAATTCCATGAATTCAGTAAATTTGATGAATAATGTGATACAATATAACATGGAACTTTGACATCTTTTGAATTACACTCCTGATTGAGCAACATTACATAGCAACTGCAAATAAATAAATAAATAAAAACTATTGATCTTGTACTGAGGGCATGTGTTCCTACCGGTTACAAAAGCTTCTTATTGAGAATGATCATGGTTACTGCATGTCGTGTTGGAACGTGAATGGCCTTAACTGTGTAAAACACTCACAGGACATCTAGTCTTGTTTTAGTGTAAATTAATACTATTTTTACAGTCATACAACTATTAAAGGTTTAGTTCACCCAAAAAACTAAAATTAGCCCATGTTTTACTCACCCTCAAGGCATCCTAGGTGTATGACTTTCTTCTTTCAGACGAATCCAATCAGAGTTATATTAAAAATTATCTTTGCTCTTCCAAGCGTTAAAATGGGAGTAGGCAGGTGTTTTTTTTTTACAACAGTCCAAAATTAGTCAAATAAAGCGCATCCATCCATAATAAAACGTGCCTCACACAACTCCGGAGGGCGAATAAAGGCCTCCTGTAGCGAAGTGATGCGTTTTTGTAAGAAAAATATCAATATTTAAAATGCTATAAACACTTTTCTCTCACTTCCGCTAACTGTCACACGTGCAAGTCATTCCGGCGGATGACGTAGGACATATGCATCATGCACGCGCCTGTGAGATATGCTAGTCTCGCGAGTCACGAGTTTGTTTACAGGAGCAAAGGAAGCAAAGTTTCCCTACTTTAGCAAAAAAACTGTCTCCTTTTGGTTTATTGGACATTTTTCTTTACAAATCCTCGTTTTGTGCTTCTAATTCGTATTGTGCTTCTAATTCGTGACTGGCATTTTGTTTTGCTGTCTCTCCGCTGCGATTGCGCATTCGTCACTAATCACCGGTGCGTGTGCGACGCATACGTCCTACATCATCTGCCCGGAACGGCTTCCGCCTATGATAGTTAGTGGAAGTGAGAGAAAAGTGTTTATAACGTTGTAAACATGGATATTTTTTTTTACAAAAATGCATTGATTAGCTAAAGGAGGCCTTTATTCACCCCCCCGGAGCCATGTGAGGCACATTTTATTATGGATGGATGTGCTTTATTTGACTAATTTTGGACTGTTGAAAAAAACAACCGCTTACTGCCATTCTAACGCTTGGAAGAGCAAGGACAATTTTTTATATAACTCTGATCGGATTCGTCTGAAAGAAGAAAGTCATATACACCTAGGATGCATTGGGGGTGAGTAAAGCATGGGCTAATTTTCATTTTTGGGTGAACTAAACCTTTAAGGAAATAAGGGTTGGATAATAACCACAAAGGAACGACAACATTTCTGTGTATCTGTTTTAGAAAATGCATGCAGTGTTTCTAACTCACTTGACCTACGGTAGTTTTGCTCACTTTATCCGTATTACTGACAGAGGAACGGTGGAAAGAACATCTGGTATATGATCGAAAAACCCGAACTCATGCTCTGTGTCTTTCTTTGTGTGATTTGTCAGATTTTAGAAGCCTTGGCCAGGAACGATGAGCAGTTGGTGCAGACTTGCAGTCGACTGAGCTCCAGCATAGAGCTCATCCCTGAGGACCTGCAGACCAGATTCAGTGCAATGTGCGGCGAGAGACTGGAGCATATCAATCGAAGAATCACTAATTACAGGAAGGTCAGCAAGCATTGTATGAATCACTTCTTCTTACAGAATGAAAAACGGGTCTGGACTGGTCTAGCTGGACCAGCATATCCATGTTTTCACTAGGAAAAACTTTGAGTCATGGCATTTGTAAAGCACAACTGTGCTGTGCATTTTTAGCAAGTGAAAGTGTTAAGTGAAAATATTGTCATCATTCACTCTTTCTTTCTCTTTTCCATTCAGTGGAAGTGAATGTGGGCAAATGTTATCAAACACCTATCATTCCAAACAAAATCACCATAACATAATGAAAGTAAACAAATTCATATCTAAAATATAAAAGTCAACATTAATATTATTATTATTATTATTTGTATAAATTTTTTTTTTTTAGATATTTATTAATTGTATATTTTATTGATGCATTTTATTTATTAACATATTTTATTTATAAAATATACTTATTTGTATTAATTTTCTTATTATTTTATATTTGTATAATTTTTTTTTTAGATATTTATTAATTGTATATTTTATTGATTCATTTTATTTATTAACATATTTTATTTATATTTTACTTATTTGTATTAATTTTCTTATTATTTTATATTTGTATAATTTTTAATTTTTTTTAATAAAATTCTTTCTTTCTTTCTTTCTTTCTTTCTTTCTTTCTTTCTTTCTTTTTTTTTTTTTTTAGATATTTATTAATTGTATATTTTATTGATGCATTTTATTTATTAACATATTTTATTTATAAAATATACTTATTTGTATTAATTTTCTTATTATTTTATATTTGTATAATTTAATTTATACAAATATCTAATTAATTTTTTTTATAAAATTCTTTCTTTCTTTCTTTCTTTCTTTCTTTCTTTCTTTCTTTCTTTCTTTTTGTTTTATTGCTTTATACTGTAATATTTGTGAGGAATAGACCAAAACTAAAACCATCATTCACTGAAAATCCTTTCAGTGGATAACATTTATGCTGTGCATATTCAATTATGGAACATTGACACTTTCTTTCTTTCTTTCTTTCTTTCTTTCTTTCTTTCTTTCTTTTTGTTTTATTGCTTTATACTGTAATATTTGTGAGGAATAGACCAAAACTAAAACCATCATTCACTGAAAATCCTTTCAGTGGATAACATTTATGCTGTGCATATTCAATTATGGAACATTGACAGAATTTTTTTTTTTGGTTGAACTATTCATTGTAGTTTTTTTTTATTTTACTTTTCTACTTTTTGTAACTTTTTTACCTGTAGTTAAAAAAAATAGCATTTTAGCCTTTTTCCTCCTTATTAAGCTTGTTGACTAAATCTTGCTGGAAATGGTAGTTATAAAACACAATTTGAGACACCTGAACACCCACATCCAAAACTAAATGCCATATGTTGGTGTTTTTAGCAGGGTGGATCTTTTTCTGTGCTTTAAAAACTATTTTCAATGTCTTAATACATTTTTCTGGTTGGTGGCATTTAGATGGCTGCAGCTAAGAAAACTTTGCTTGACTTGTAGCACTTCAATTTAGGTTACCGAACAGGAAACCGTCCCACCCTGTCCTTTTTAACACCAACTGGCTTTGATTGATGAAATGTGCGAGTCCACCAGTACCAAGGGAAGCAGGCTTGTGCAAAATGTCATTTTTAATTTCTATCAGCTGCTCTTATTTGGAGCAAGAAAAGGAAAATACGTCCACAAGCATCTGACAGTTTCCCTTGTTTTTCCCTGTGATCTGATTCAACATCCCACTCAGCACTGGATTAATTAGCTGTTGCTTCACCGGCTATAAATAGCTCTGAACATCCCGTCTTGTTGCATAATTTCCCTTCTGCTGTGTTCTCAGTAGGGCCCCGTGAGAGGTCTGGCAGGGTCCGGACCTCGGACACTGAAGCTCCCCGTTTGTCAAAGCTAGCCAGGAATGTGGGAAGTCCGGTCTGAGGGGAGGCTACGTGTCCAGGGCAATGTAACCCGTCCAGTGTAGTCCGTGATCGCAGCCATTCATGATCACAACCATAGAATCATTATGTCACTGTTGGAAAAAGGCGAGGTTCAAATCCCTGCTCAAGGGGAGCATTGAGGTCTTGTCAGCCTGTTACTGATTAAATTACATGCTCCTGTGCCTGAAGCCATGACTTTGAATGCAAACTGTTTAAATCAGTTATAATTTCAGGTGCAATATGGATCTATTCAAGAACAGTCTTGCTTTGTAAATAAATGACCCCAATATGATTGATTTTCTACATGTTGAAAAAGGACACTCCTATCCTGGTCAAGCTGGTCTTCAGTTGGTCTATCTGTTCTTCTAGCATGAAAACATTTGTGTTCAGCTGATTTAGCTAATTAGCCAGCTGATCTCTTAGCCTGACTAGCTGAAAAGAAAACAGTCCTCTAAACCAGTGGTCTTCAACCTTTTTTGCTCCAAGGCCCCCCATTGTTGAAGACACTATTTGAAGGCCCCCTAAGTAGGACTGGGAGATATGACCAAAATCTTACATCACGAAATGAGTCATTTTATTTCAAGGCAACTCTATATATCATGATATAATTATTTTTGCTTTAAATAAGGTCTTTATGATATCAAAAATGTTGATACCATAGAAATTTCATAATTCTTGACACCAGTGTCAACATCACAAAAAACTAACCTAAAAAAAGAAAAACTCACGCTCACTGAAAACAACTAAATAGTCAGCGATTAAATAATGATGAAACTAATCACAAGCAATAGGGCAAATAAATTAGAAATGCTACATGCGTTGTATAATCAAATGAAAAAAAGTAATCAAATGTATAAAAACACTGCATATTCTTCACTGTGTGCATTAAATATATATTTCTTCTTATTAAAGTTACAAAAGTAATTTAGTCAAGAGCAGAGAGTGATTTCCTCTCTTTTGTTGTTTGACAGACAGCAGGAATATTAGACTGCTGTCACTTTAAGAGCTGCCCAGATCCAAAATACTGTTACACATGTGTTTTCTTTCTCAGCTGTTTGCTTTCACTTAAGACCTAAATTACTGTGTTTATGAGGATACTTGCAAAGACTGGCATTTTGATACATACAAGTGTGTCTATTTTGTTCAAGTCCTATAAAGTGGCAAAAATAACTCAGTTTAATACTCCCGCTCTAAGTACCGTCTTCACGTGCGCGCACCTCTCAGACAGAGCACACATATAGCGAAATTAGTTCTCTTTCACTGCTGATAGTTGGGAACCACTGCTTTAAAACTATCAAAATACACCAGCCTGACCAATGAAAACCAGCCTAAGCTGCCAGCTAAGACCTTAAACCACCATAGACTGGTTTACTGTTAAACACACCAAGAACATCAACAGGTGATTGGAGATGTTGATGGATCGGTGTTTTTATAGTGTGTTTGGCATACACTGTACTGAGCTTTTGTATTGTCAAAACACTTGTGTTCACAGTTTAATCTGAAAGTTAAAATGCACCAGAGCTTGATGGGAAAGTGCTGAATTTAGCATGGGCTTAGCATGTTAGCATACCAGACTCAATCCAAAGATCCTATGGCTAACTCTTAATGACGCCAGGTTGGTTGAAGCAACACAGTATTGTTGTTTTGGGTACAGTAGTACAGGTTTAGATGATTTACATAGGGAAAACCAATAAGCTCTTGTTCATATTCACACAAATATTTACTGTATTTTACACTAATGCCTCTCTGCTCTCAGTTTTCACGGGTTTTGAAGAACAGGGCCTGGCCCACGTTCAAGCAGGCAAAGACCAAGGTTTCCCCTCTACACAGCAGTGACTTCTGCCCCACCAACTGTCACATCAACGTAATTGAGGTGTCTTATCCCAAGACCACTACTTCCCTTGGAAGTGCCTTCGGAGTCCAGCTGGACAACAGGAAGAACACTCTGGAGAAAGGAGGCTGCAATTCAGAGCAGGGTGAGTGAAGATAGATTCCTAAATTTAATGTATGAGCAGAGACTGTTCATTATAGGAAGTAATGGCCAGTTTAAAGACACCTACAGTATGAAATAAATATTGAGTTTTAATAGTTTTTTTCTACTGGTTTGTGATTTCAGGCAAGCTGAACCCCATGGTTTACGTCCAGCATAGTATCACCAGCATGGCCGCCCCATCAGGACACAGTCTGAGCAAGGCAGAAGGTCACGGTCTGCGCTTCCTGCTCCGAGAGGATGACCTGCTCATCCTGGATGCCTACCACAAACTTCTGACCAAACTCACCACTGTCGTCAAAGAGATGGAGTGTTACGCCGCCCAGATTCATGAGTATGACATTTTTATTTGGTAATATCTTTGTTTGGTCATGTGACCGTTAAAAACATGAATATATAGCTTGCCTTTTCAGCCTAGTACAACATCTGTCTTAAAATTCAATACTTAAATTGGCAAAAAGTCAAGTTTTGAAGTGAATCAAAACTTTTTAAGGCAAACAGAGTTTAGAG
The DNA here is from genome assembly GCF_001515645.1 of Sinocyclocheilus grahami. NCBI lineage: Eukaryota > Metazoa > Chordata > Actinopteri > Cypriniformes > Cyprinidae > Sinocyclocheilus > Sinocyclocheilus grahami. Next base: position 471,606 of record NW_015506234.1, on the reverse strand, counting down.
TGCAGAGTTTAGAGTGACTGAACTCTATTACTGCCCTTTGCTTCCAGAGTACTCTGTAACTCACCACAAAGAGAGCTTGATCATTAGAAATGTATTATCTTCATTGTGGTTTATGTATTATTCTCTATATTCTTTTGTTGGTAGACTACCCTCTGAATTAACTGGTCTACCTGGTTATCATGCTTTTAAAGTCACAGAGAGGTTGGAAAGAAATCAGAAAAAAATAAATTATTATTTAGGTGTTAAGTGCAAAACATCCATGGCTAATATTAGTGATACAGTGAATATGTAAACATACCTCGATCAAAAGGTTAGAAGGAAAATAGAAAGAGCTTTAGAATCAGAATCAGAAAGAGCTTTATTGCCAAGTCTGTTACACACACAAGGAATTTGTCTTGATGACAGGAGCTTCCATTGCAGAAAGTACAGACATAGTGCAGACATACATATTCAGTAATGTGAGGTAATAAAAAGAAAGATGACACTAATAATAATGGGAGTAGACAATAAATTAATTAAATAATAACTATATGGTAATGAAAATATAAAGAAAATAGACAGAATTAAGAATGTTCAAAAGTGCTATTAAAGATAAAGATAAATAAAAAAGAAAATATATTTGGTTGACCATTGTAAAATCTTAATGTCAGACTCTGTTCCGTGTTTTGTGTTTTGTTCCCCACGTGTTCCATGATCCAGTTTTCCCTCATGTTTAATTATTGTTTCATTAGTTCCAGGTGTGTCTCGTCAGCCCATCCTCCAGTCATTTGTATTTAAAGTGTTTCCTGTTTTGAGTTCTCTGTCCGGTATTGTATATGTCAACCTCTCCTGCTACGTGTGTTTTCCTGGTTCTCTTGTGTACTCCTCGTCTCCTTGTTCCTCACTCCGCGCTCCCTCACAGTAGCGATTGTGACAGAATACCGGACCAAAACAGAACATAAAGTGAGCGGCGCTTCTTCTCCCCAAGTTTTTTTTTCAGTTTTTGAAAGTCTTTTGTTTCCCCCCCCCCGTGATTATGGAGATCGCTGCACGCTTCATAGCCATAGTCCATAAGGATCTCCCCTTCGTCGAGTATGCCTGGGAGTTCTGCTGGCTCGATGCGGCGACAGCTTTAGATGACGCCACCATCAACTCTCTGTTCTGGCACGGGGTCAGTTACCATCGCCCCATGGACCTCCCAGACACCATGGGACTAAGCTGGAGGGAAGGGATCCGCCGGGGTGTCTGGAGAGTGTCCGGCCCCGAGCCAGAACCAGCCCGCCGGCCACGCCATTCTCTAGCACGCCGGCCGCTGCTGTGTCAAGTCCGCCGACCACAAATTTCACCCCGAACCTAACTAGGAATCTAAGGAAAAGGCGGTTGGTTCTAGTCCCTAGGCTTGCTCCAGTGTCGGCTCCAGCCCCAGAGCTCGCTCCAGTGTAGGCTCCAGCCCCCGAGTCTAGCCCAGAGAGGGCTCCAGTCACCGTGTCTAGCCCAGAGAGGGCTCCACTCCCCGAGTGTAGCCCAGAGAGGGCTCCAGTCCCCGAGTTTAGCCCAGTGGGGGCTCCTGTCCCCGAGTTTAGCCCAGAGAGGGCTCCAGTCCCCGAGTTTAGCCCAGTGGGGGCTCCTGTCCCCGAGTTTAGCCCAGAGAGGGCCCCACTCCCCGAGTTTAGCCCAGAGAGGACTCCAGTCCCCGAGTTTAGCCCAAGGAGGGCTCCAGTCCCCATGTCCAGCCCAAGGAGGGCTCCAGTCCCCACGTCAAGCCCAGGGAGGGCCACAGTTCTTGAGTTAGGTCTACAGAGGGCCTCTAAAGACTATATTCTCCCCAAGGATTTTTTTTTGGGGGGGGTGTAGGGGTCCATCCGGGGAGGCCGGGCTGAGTGCTGTGGCCAGGCTCCCCGAGCTCCCTGTTCCGCCATGGCCTCCTGAGCTGTCTGCTCCGCCATTGCCTCCTGAACTGCCTGCTCTGCCATGGCCTCTTGAACTGTCTGCTCTGCCATGGCCTCCTGAACTGCCTGCTCTGCCATGGCTTCCTAGTCTGCCTGCTCCGCCATGGCACCCTAGACTGCCTGATCCGCCCTGGAGGTATTACATGTGTCCCAGTCCTGCACCAGCCTCCAGGGTGCCCACCCCAGTAATGGAGTAATGTTAGACTCTGTTCCGTGTTTTGTATTTTGCTCCCCACGTGTTCCATGACCCAGTTTTCCTTCATGTTTAATTATTGTTTTATTAGTTCCAGGTGCGTCATCCCATCCTCTAGTCATGTGTATTTAAAGTGTTTCCTGTTTTGAGTTCTCTGTCCGGTGTTGTATATGTCAACCTCTCCTGCTACGTGTGTTTTCCTGGTTCCCTTGTGTTGGATAATTAAAGTCTCCTTGTTGATGTACTCCTCGTCTCCTCGTTCCTTGCTCCGCGCTCCCTCACAGTAGCGACCGTGACACTTGGGTTGACGTTAGCTAATTATATTAAACACTTGAAGGTTAACTTATTTGCATTTTTACATCTCCCTTGACTCTAAATGATTTGAGACATTTATTCAGATGTTGGATTTGGAATCAAATGACGTCTGTAATCACGCAAATTGTTTCTAGATCTGACAGTTCTTATAACTGCTAGAGTCTCTATGGGATGTTACTGTCCCAGCAACCGTGTAATCTCTGTACATTTCACATGACCTAACATCTGAAATTTGCATTATGTCTCTAATTACCTTTTTTCTCCAGCAACTAAACGTGTGTGTGTGTGAGAGACACTTTAGTAAAAAGAGAGTGGGTTCTTCCTGTCTGAGCCGAGCTGTTGATGGTTTAATTTTCTGGAAGCACATTAACACCTTGAAGGAAATGGGACACTCTGAGGCCCCTATCCCAAAATGGAAATCTGCAAAAATAAAATAAATAAATAAATAAATGCCACAAGAGCACTGAACTCAAGCAGTACACTGTAAATGTCACTCTCCCTGAGCAATTTGCAAAGTGGCACAAGCGACTAACAAGACTACATTTCGCTGTCTTTCTTTCTCTTTCCCTCTGTTCTTTCCAATTCTATACATACCAACTATAGTTTAAATAAAAAAAACATCCATTGTCCCATCAGTCTTTGAAGTTTCATCATTACATGGACAACACATGCTCAGATCATCGGTGGACATGATGCAATTACAGCTAGTCTTGATCTGCGGTGGGGGTGGCACCTTTCACTGCTGCTGCCATATGCTTGTCAGTGCCGATTGCTGGCTGAATGTCTGTGAGTGTGCTTATTGGCAAGGCTGTCCTTGATCTGGTGGGGAGATAATGACCTTCCTCACAGCCCTGGGCAAGAGAGAGTGCTGTAATGGCTGCCTGGAGGTGGTTGTCAGACAGCCATCCCTATCATGCAGCAATAATGGGGCAAATAACAGCCGAGTAGCTCATCGGAGCCACTTCTGGAAGCCTCTGACTCCGCTGTGGATTAAGAATTGCATTGATCTCTACAGTTGTTGAGGTTGAAGAAAAGGCTAAGAAAATCAAGGTATGAGGGGATCTGAAGTGGGTGGTTCAGAAAAACTAGCCTGGTGTTTATTGTTGCTGTAAAGGGACACTTCAGCCAAAGATGAAAACTGTAATTTTTTTATCAACTTTTTGTCATTCCAAACCTGTATGACTATATTCCTACTATATGTGAAACAAAAAAATATATTTTGAAGCCTTATGAACTTCATATGTTCATAAAATGAAAGGTGCCAGCAATGTTGTTTTGGACCCCACTGACTTTCATTATATGGACAAAACAATTCAAACATTTTCAAAATATTTACTTTTGTGGCCCACAGAAGAAGTCATATAGGTTTAGAATAAAATGAGGGTGAGTAAAATAAAGATGACTTAAAATAATTTAAAATAAGACAAAACAGGCAAAACAACAGGAGCCAAGAATGCTGCACTGGTCTCTTCACGTAATCAACGGTGCTCTTTGGATATTTGGAGGTAAATACCAAACTGAGAAGATGAAATACTCCAAGGCACTCGTGTAGTAAAAATAAGACAAAACATGCACTGAAATAAGCTAAATCAAATAAAAATCAAGATAATTAATATTTTAATTCACCTCAACAACTGTTTGTTTTCTTTGAAGACCCAGGATTCCCGGGATTTATGAGGAAGTCAAATTTTAAATGTGATTTATGTACCTGGAAAGGTCATGAATTAATAAAATCTTCAAATGCCACATTTTCCTATTTACAAGCTCTAAAATATGTATTGTGAAAAATAGGAATAAAATAGAATATCCACATCCAGTAAATCAATCAATCAACTGTCATGTCAGTTATGTACTGTATATTCATTGGTTAAAAATAGTGGAGTGGAAACCCTACAGAAAATTATGATTCCTGAAATGTTATTAATTTTTACTTTTACATGTACTAGGATTTTCCATAGATTAAAGGGTTAGTTCACCCCAAAATTAAAATTCTGTAATTAATTACTCATCCTCATGAGGTTCCAAACCCATAAGACCTTCATTCATCATCTGAACACAAATAAATTTTTGATGAAATCTGAGAGCTCTCTGACACTCCATAGAGAGCAATGAAATGTTCCCAGGTCCAGAAACATAGTAAGGACATCGGTAAAACAGTCCATGTGACATCAGTGGCTCAACTTCAATTTTGCGAAGCTACGAGAATACTTTTTGTGCGCAAAGAAAAAAAAAATAATGACTTTATTCAACAATTCTTATTATATAATTGTTGAATAAATTGTTATTTTTGTTTTTTTTGCGCACAAAAAGTATTCTCGTAGCTTCGCAAAATTGAAGTTGAGCCACTGATGTCACATGGACTGTTTTACCGATGTCCTTACTACCTTTCTGGACCTGGGAACATTACAGTTGCGTTTCTGTCTATGGAGGGTCAGACAGCTCTCAGATTTAATCAAAAATATCTTAATTTTTGTTCCGATGGTGAACGAAGGTCTCACGGGTTTGGAACGACACGAGGTTGAGTAATTAATGACAGATTTTTCATTTTGGGGTGAAAAAAACCTTTTAAGTTTCCTAAAATCTATGTATCATATTTGTTTTCTTTAAAGAATAGTTAACCCAGAAATGATTTTTTTTTTCATCATTTACTCGCCCTCATGTCATTCTAAACCTGTATGAGTTTCTTTCTTATGTTGAACACAAAAGAAGATATTTTGAAGAATTTTAAAGAACCAAAAGTCCCCATTGACTTCCATAGTAGGGAAAGAAATAGATTACCAGCATTCTTCAAAATATCTTCTTTTATGTTCAACATAAGAAAGAAACTCATAGAAATTTGGGATGACATGAGGGTGAGGGTGAGGAAATTATGACATAATTTTAATTTTGGGGTGAACTATCCCTTTATTAACAGATGCTCCTAGCGCTATTTAACTAATCAGTTTTCCGAATGGGTTGCAAATGTGTTTATAAGTAGTGTTCACATAAGAAGCTCTTTTCTGGACAGCTTTACTTTGCTCAGAAGAATCAAAGAACGTTTTATCCATATAGATCATATACCATAAAACCCATATTAAATTCTGTTCCTTTGGCTTTGGCTTCTGTCCTACTAGTTAAATGCAGATGCTTCATATCTGTCTTCTCAGCTGTTTCAGATAGCGACCTCTTTTGTATTTGCAAGTGTGACTTGACCAGAAGTCACATTCTGATTATAGTTGAAAGTGCCGAGTCAGCTGCACGACAAGCTGAATGTAAAGAGCCTCACATGTCACATAAAATCACTCATGTATAAAGGACCGAGGCAGAGAGACCCATGGACCCAAACCAAGATCTCCCCTGCAGACTCTCATCAGTGTTCCCCTCCTCCACTTCTTCTCACTTTGATACCTAGTGCCCCTCGAGGCCCCATGCTGCGCACACTTCCTTATTAAGCTACAGCCAATAGTGGCACTGGGTGCTCTTTTCAATGGCAACAGAATGGTACTCTGTCGGCGACCTGTCTGCTTTGACAGGAGGGAACATTGTTAGAAAGTTGGAGAACTAGAGCAGCTGGAGAGGCCTTTAGGCGATCTCAGGAGCGATGCGTCGCTGGAAACTTTTCTCAGGTTCTCACTTGCAGAATTGGTTTGGGTTGGAAGGGATTTTGTTGAGGTTTTGTTTATTGTTAGAATGAGAATTAGAGATCCCTTTCAGTCGGTCACTCTCGATGTCACGTCGGATGACCGACGAATTGGGATCTCGCTTAGAGAGACCAATCTACTTCGAGTGTAAACTAAATGAGCCAATGCACATTGGCATGCAATTATTGCATCCAGCTGCTGCTGATCACAGCATGAGTATAAGTAGGCAGCAGATGCAGTGCATATTCAGCTTTTCGCTTGGGAGCCGAGCGATTCTATCGTTCTGCTCCTGACCAAGTATCTACAGTAGTACAAACTACAGTCAAGCACGCTCTTCGTGGGCTCTCGTGCTGGTGGACGGCACTTCAGCGGCAGTGGTTTTCCCGTGTCGAGTGGGTTGCACACAACAGGCTGTACTACGCCTGTGTGTGTTGCAGACAGCCATCTCCCCTGTGCGCTTCAGCACACTAAAAGAGCAATTTCCATCTAAAAGAGCTTCACGGGTGGAAC
>NW_015506234.1:464452-464879 GCF_001515645.1 Sinocyclocheilus grahami | reverse complement strand
GAGGGACTTGCACAAGGGTGGTCACGACCCGGAAGTTCTCAAAGAACTCCGCACCGCGACGGACCTCGCGCTACGAGCGACGAAGTTTACGGCGCGGTCTCTGGGTCGAGCGATGTCCACTATGGTGGTCCAAGAGCGCCATCTCTGGCTGTGTCTAGCCAAAATGTGCGAGACGGCCAAGACAAGATTCTTGAACGCCCCGTGTCCCAGACCGGCCTTTTCGGCGACACGGTGGAGAACTTCGCCCAGCAGTTCTCCGCTGCCCAAAAGCTGCCTCGGCGTGCAGCTGCTGCCGTCGCCGAGGGCGACCCCTGCCACCGCCCCTGCTCCCGCGGCCTCCAGCAAAGCTGCGCCATGAAGCCGGACGCAGGGCAGCCGCCCTGCCCGTCCAGGCCCCCGCCAAACCTGGTGGCAAGCGTACAAGCAA
>NW_015506234.1:416419-463789 GCF_001515645.1 Sinocyclocheilus grahami | reverse complement strand
CCAGCAGTTCTCCGCTGCCCAAAAGCAGACTGAGGCCATCAGGTACATCCTGCCCCGGCGTGCAGCTGCTGCCTCCATCCGGCCGCCGATGGCTGCGCCTCAGCCCGCTCGTCGCCGAGGGATGCCCCTGGCCGCCGCCCCCACGCAGCGTCCGCAGCAGCCTCCTGCAAAACTGCGCCGAAGAGCCAGCCGCAGGGCAGCCGTCCCGCTCGTCCAGGCCCCCGCCAGACCTGGTGGTAAGCGAAAGAGCAAGAGGCCCTGAGACGGGTGACCCAGAGATGGAGGGAGTTGCTCTTCGGGAGATGGTGAACGCACCACTCCCTCCCCCGGAGGAGGGCCGGGCGGAGAATCTTTTGTTTCCTTTTTTTTCGCCACTGACCTCGTGGTGGTACTCGACAAAAGAGCAATTTCTTCTACCTCTGGGTCCCCTGAGGGGACGGGGGGTTGTGAACGATCCAGAGCCATATCACACTCACCCTCCTCTCTCCCCAGTGAGCAGCAGTGGGCGGATCAGGAGGACGAACCAACGGACTACCCACGCACCCTCTGCTCAAACGCAGGTCAGTGTTACACACACCCAGACCCCGCCTCGGACCGGCACCGAGACGCCCGGGCCGGGTCCCTGCGTTCTTCTGCGCTGCCCCACTGCGGGTACACCTGTAGTTCCGTTGATGCCACTAACGCGGTGTCCGGTAGCCTGGCTAGAGCTACCCAGCCCGTCTCGATGGCTCCTTTGAACCGTCAGGCTCAGCTATGCGATTTAGTTCGCCCGGCGCCCTCCCAAGTTCAGGGGCATCCACTTTACGTCAGTGAAAGCAGCAGATGCCCCTGTCTTGCTTACAGAGATCGCAGTCCTACTGGCGAAGGACACGATAGAGCCAGTTCCTCCAACCGATATGAGGTCGGGGTTTTACAGCCCTTACTTCATTGTACCCAAGAAAGGCGGTGGGTTGAGACCGATCTTGGATCTGCGCATCTTGAACCGGGCCCTTCACAGGCTCCTGTTCAAGATGCTCATGCAGAAATGCATCTTCAGGTGTATCCGTCCCCAAGATTGGTTCGCAGGGATCGACCTGAGGGACGCGTACTTCCATGTCTCGATCCTTCCGCGCCACAGGCCAATTCTGCGGTTCGCGTTCGAGGCCCTTCCTGCCCTTCGGGCTGTCCCTGTCGCCCCGTGTCTTCACGAAAGTTATGGAGGCAGCCTTTGTTCCCATGAGAGAACAGGGCATTCGCATTCTCAACTACCTCAACGATTAGCTCATACTCGCTCAGTCTCAGGATTAGTTGTGCGAACACAGGGAACAGGGCCCATTTGAGCCTTTGCAGACGGTTGAGCTGAAGTTCCTTTCGGTGAAGACTTTGCTCCTGCTGACATTGGCCTCCATCAAAAGGGTAGGGGACCTGCACGCATTTTCAGTCAACGATTCGCCCGGCAGACTTCTGCCATTCCAAGAGGGTTACAATCACCTCCATTCTTCCATATGCATCTAAGGAATGTTCATATGTGTATTGCTTCCGAAACCTCCTTCGGGAAGGTTGGAGCTTCCGTAACGTCCCGGTTCCAAGTAGAACGGGTACGTTTTCCCAGTGTTATCCAGTCTTACTCATTGGGTAGTGCCATAGTAGCAGTAGCTGGTCCTCTTGTGCAAGCCCTGGCCTACGCCAAAAAGTAGGGGCGCAGGTGGCTTCCACAGGACACTGGAAGGGGCAGTAGCTGTGGCCTTTTGGTAGGATACCAATTCGTCGTCATCCGACGTGACGTCGAGAGTGACCGACTGAAAGGGAACGTCTCGGTTACGTATGGTAACCCTCGTTCCCTGAAGGAGGGAACGGAGACGTCCCGTCACCACAGCTCCTGTACCACTGCATTTTTACAGCAGTTGTTGGATACAAAATATTTTAGACATTGTTTTATATATTGTGACTTTAAGGAAGTTATAGGACAGATGTCTCCCACTATAATGTTCAAATTTGTTGCAATATTCAGCTCATGTAGTGTCTTCAGCATATCTAGTCAATAATATTAAAAAAACAATCTTTTCCATTTTATAAAGGTGCCATAAATATTTACACAATATTGTGCAGTATACACACATTTTATAAAATTTTTTATTTTAATTTATTTTATATTTTCCATCCATTATTCAAACCATAAACTTACGGTAAACATTCTACAGTGTAAGCTACATGTGATGTGACATACAGTAGTTGAGGAAAACCCCTCGGACAGATGGCCATTTTATTTTATTTATTTTTTTAATTAATTAATTTTACTTTATTTTTCCATCCATTCTTCAAACCATACACTTATGGTGTACATGCTACAGTGTACATGTGTCAGTTAAGGAAAACACCTTAGACAGATGGACATTTTATTAAATTTTCTTTTTTTTAATTATTCCAAATGTTGTTCCTTATTTCCATTGTGTTTTCAACTGCTAGTATTTATTGTATTATCCACCCCTGGTTCACTGTGAAAGAGTCGTAGAGTGATGTGTCTTTCCCTCTGTTTATGTGAGTCATGAACATATGTTTCTGGAGGTGTAGATTCTGACTCTTTTATTGCACATAGATTGCAGTGTGATTAAAGTGTGATTAATCTCTCTGGTTCTCCTTGTCTCTCTCTTTCTCTTTGTATTTCCCACAGTTTGCTCTCCTCTATCACACATCCCACAGGGTCTGAAGGGAAGCCCACTGAGAGCTACATTTCAGCTGAGAGTGAGAGCGAGAAAAGTGAACGCAATGGGAAGAAAGTGTGTTTTAATGTGACCGGAGATGAGCAGGAGGACTCGGGTCACGACACCATCAGCAACAGGGACTCCTATAGGTAATGTGTCTTACAGTAGCTACTAAGTACTTTTACAGTTAGATGTAGTGTCTTCTCTAAAACATCATGTCTGCCAGATTTCACACAAAATTGTGTTCTAAAAGCAATTCATAACACAAAACAAGTATGTGTTATATAAACAGACATCAACATAAACAGTCTGCTTTTACAGTCAGTTTCCTCTTTCTGGTCAAGTAATGTCATGACAAAAGTTTAATAACAATTTTAGTTAAATGTATATTCATATTATATATTTATATTATTTTTTTCATTTTTTTATATTTATTTATTATGTTTTGCTTTTTGTTTTGTTTTGCTTTGCTTTGCTTTGTTTTGATTTGTTTTTTGTTTTGCTTTGCTTTGCTTTTGTTTTGTTTTGTTTCTAGCTTTATTTGCACCAAATCTCACAAAGGAATGAATTCAGAAGAATTCTTTATTTTTTTTATCTTATATTTTTATTTTGATGAAGAATTTGCTGTGATCTTAACAGATTGCTTCAGCACCATTGTGATCCTGTCATGTATTAGTATTTATATTATTTGTTCATAACACTTTCATCTGATTTCTTCCAGTGATTGTAACAGCAACAGGAACTCCATAGCGTCGTTCACCAGCATCTGCAGCAGTCACTGCAGCTCTTACGTGCACAGCGACGAGATGGACTCAGGTAATGCAACCAGACATCATCCTGCACGCGTCTGACACCACAACACCATTGTTAGTTCACCTCCCTGGTAAATCCTCCATGACTGTAATCAAATTTGGCAAGTGCTTGGATATGCCTTTCAGATTGATTCTTATCTCATTGCACTGCACATAAAGCACGCATTTTCCACTTAGTCAAACAGAACCCGCCAAAATACAGAGTGTGCCAAACTGATGGCCATTTGATGCTAACTACTGAACAGATGGAGAAAGAGAAGGACGGGAAAGACAGAGAGAGAAGGAGATAATTGTTTGCATCGTTATGGCAGTACCTCACTAATGAAACAAATGTGTTAAGGGCTCTGTGTTGAATGATGGTATCCTCTAATGATTACCACGTTACCCCCCCCCCCCCCCCCCCCCCCCTGACCCCCCCACACACACAATCATTCACATACAGGTGACGAGATGCCAACCAGTGTATGGATAACTCATGACAAGCAGAAGAAGCTACACGGCTTCCTGGAGCATCTGTTCAGTCAGGTGTGTGTTTGCTGTAAGGATCAACAAACTTTTTATATCCACATGCATGTAATCTACTTTTTGTTTCAGTATTTTGGTACATAACAATTAGCATTTCAGTCACGATATCTTAAATATCTTATCCATTTTTGTGTATATAAATAATAATAATAATGGTAACACTTTACTTAAAGCCTTTATGTATAATGCATTATAAAATTTGTTTTAATGCATTAATTATGCCTTAAATAATACAATCTCATGAATAATTATAACCACAATTAATACATTATAACACTTATCAATTCATTGTTTCACTATGCATTTTAAATTCGGTTATAATTATTTATGACAAGATATAATGTATTACAACACACATTATGAATAATTATAATCCATTATACCCTTTAGTAACCCTTTATAATGCATTATACATAAAGGCTTTAAGTAAAGGGTTACCAATAATGGTGGTAATAATAATAATAATAAGTTAATTTCTATATGTACTAATGTACTTATTTCTACATATACCTTTCAAGTTAGTATAAATTAACATTAGTTGATCTATTGATTAATTCATACATTTAAATTTATTTATACATTTCCTTGCAATAACATTTTGTTCATTGTTAGTTTTTCATACCTAGTTCCGTAATAACTGATAATAAATAATAAAGATTTGTTAAGGTTAATGAATTAAAAATAATTTGTTTGTTAATTATTAATGAATTGAATCTTGTTGTAAAGTGTTATTTTAAAAAGCTCCTTTAAATGGTCTGGCAGTGAGACGTGATTGAAGTGTACGTTTTATATTTAATCCAGTGTCATAAAAATGGCATGAATTAAATAAAAAATATAAAAACATTGTTTAAAATAGTTTAGCATATAGAACAAGTCACTTAATGTCATGTCAACTACCCATTAATATTTTAATAAAAAATAATTCACAATTATTGTAATATTGAATAATTATTTAATAATATCCCATGTTTTAATTAATAAGTCACGAAATTATTAAATATATAATACATATTAAAATTAAACTTTAAGGATTATATAAATGTAAAATAAACATGAACAAATAAGTTATTTACTATTTAAATATTTTAAATAAATAAAAAAGCAGTTTTATTAAATAATGCAAAAGTGGTTTAGCTTCCTTTTTAGTTTATCCCATCTGCTCTCAAGAAGACTTAGCTTCACCTTTGGCTTCTTTGACACCTAAAACCAGACTGAAGTCCCTCACATAATGCACCACGGCCATGGTCATTTTCCCCCAGAGATCAATCTGTTTTGTCTCCACACTTTTTAATGAGGATGTCTCAATCACCAGTAAAATGGAGAATGTGCAGCTCGGCTGCTGTTTGGTTTATAGCACGCAGGTTTCCGGGAGCACAACACTCCCAGTTCACATGCAGCACAAAGGTTTTCCGGCTGATGGGGTGGGAGTTCAAGGGGCTTTTGTTTGTGCAGACTGCCTCCTTGGGCACTTTAGGTTTACAAGCACCAAAGAGATTGAGTTTAGAAACACAGAAATTCTCTTGAGTTTGTCCACATTTGCTTAGTCAGCTAATTAAAGACTAATTTCCTGTGATGTCTTTGTGCTGATCTCATTTTCAGGTGGAGTCCATCACCAGTTTGTTGAAAGGGGCAACTGTGACTCGAGCCTTTGAACAGACCAAGTGTTTCACTCCGGGACGGGGACTTCAAGGTATCGAGAGATTCTCATGTTAATGAAGTCAATTGTGTTGGCACAGGCTTATTCATACAGACGATATTCATTAAAGTGACTTTCATGGCTCAGTGCACTTTTTGTTATGGGTTGCATAGCTTAAATCGGACTTAACTTGTGTGCTGAAACTCAGAAACTATACATGTTTATGAGATTATGATCTCCAGGGATCTCCGACAATGGATTTTTTCGAACTTTTTCTGGCATAGCCCCTCTGAAAGAAGGAAGAGGGTAAAAGGAGTGACATAAATCTGGGCCTGTATTTCATGTTTAAAGGGTTGTTGGCAAAAGGAAGTGTGGCTAAAGGTGGGGGTTTCCTCTGAGCAGTGTGAAGGTTTCTGTGATTGACTGCTCCAACCTCAGATTTGTCCTTTACTACAAATCATCTTAATCAAATCTGTACAATTCATTTTATCTCGGACAGATAAAGAGCACCAGACTACTAGAGATAGTCTTGGGCACCTCCTCTATCTGATCTGAGGACACTAGGACATTGGACTCGTAGAGATCGTCTGGGTCACTTCCTCTGTCTCATTCTAGATTTTGTGACGGTTTTGTCCTTGAAAAGGACATTACTCGTAGAGTAGTGTAATACATTTGAAAAGACCCCTTTAATTGCTCTCATACATCCAAAGCTTATTAGAAAGAAATATCTCTTATATAAAATGTATTTAATTTTTTAATTAACATTTTTTTTTCATATGTGACCCTGGAGCACAAAACCAGTCATAAGTAGAACGGGTATATTTGTAGTAATAGCCAACAATACATTGTATGGGTAAAAATTATCGATTTTTCCTTTATGCAAAAAATCATTAGGATATTAAATACTGTAAGGATCATGTTCCATGAAAATATTTAGTAAATTTCCTTCCAAAAATATACCAAAACTTAATTTTTGACTATTAATAGGCGATTTTCTCAAAATTTGGATTTTTTTGCACCCTCGGAATCCAGATTTTCAAATAGTTGTATCTCGGCCAAATATTGTCCTATCCTAACAAACCAATGGAACACTTTTTTATTCAGTTTTCAGATGATGTAAAAAAAAAAAAAAACTTTATTACTGGTTTTGTGGTCCAGAGTCACATATTATTCTATTGTTTATTTAATTTAATTATTTCATTTTATATTCTGTATTTTTTTGTATTTTTTTATATTTTATTTTATAGTTTATTTCATTTTATATTTTTATATTTTATTGTAAATTTGATTGTTGTTTGTATTTTATTTTATTTTATGTATTATTTCATTTTATTATTTTAATACATATTTTATATTTTACCATATTTTATTGTATATTTTACAAATATTGTTTTATTTGTTTATATCATATTGTTTTATTTCATATTTTATTTTTTATTGTTTGTTTCATTTTATTGCTTTTTTGTATTCATTTTATTTTATTGTTTATTTAATTTAATATTTTTCTATTTTATTGTATATTTTACAAATATTGTTTTATTTGTTTATATCATATTGTTTTATTTCATATTTTATTTTTTATTGTTTGTTTCATTTTATTGCTTTTTTGTATTCATTTTATTTTATTGTTTATTTAATTTAATATTTTTCTATTTTATTGTATATTTTATTGTTTTTTGTATTTTATTTTATTCGTTTATTGTTAAAATTTCATTTGGTTTAATTCATGTTTTATTTTTATTTTATTGCTAATTCTATTGTTTATTTAATTTAATTGTATTATTTGTCATATTGTTTTTATTGTATTTTATATTCTATAGTTTTTTGTATTTTATATTTTATTTTGTTTATTGATTCTTTTTTTTTATTATTAACACTGAGTTCTTACTTCAAGTGCACTCTTCTATTAGTAGGACATAGTGATGCTTACTTTCAAGTGAATTTCACCCATAAAAGCCGGTATGATTTAATCTCTTTAAACATTAAAATGTTTCATTTAAGGAGCCTGAAGCTCAATGATAGATAATCAGCTCCATGTACGAAGCTCTCATTGTGTTGACAGTAGAAACAAACTTTAATGCAATCTGCAGTAACTCCTGAGTCCCTGGTTTATGTGATAATAAAGTTCATTCCCAAAGGCATAGTTTCACACAGGATGTGGCTCAAGGTCATTTGGTAGGTTAATAAACACAGTAGGCATTGTTCTAGTGATATTTGAAAGCAGGGAACTCTTTGCCTGGGAAATAAATCTTAAATGAAGTGATGAGTCAGCGAATGTCTGCTCTATCTGTGTGTGTGGTCTGAATCTAGTTTTATACCTCCACAAAATGGTGCTGCTTTGCTGTTGTTCACCAAGGAGATGAGCAGATTAGTATGGAGTCCTCACGGTTTTAACAGTCGATTATAATTTGTGTGCTTGTGCATGTGATTTGTTTATTTAAGCTATCACATGCATGCTGGTAAGAAAATGGGATTTGAGAGTCAGAAACCGAACTGCTTATTAGAGCTAGTGAAAAAAACAATTAAAATGCTAAAAAGGCCCCTTTAAATCCATAATTGCTTACACATATACAAAGCTTATCAGAAAGAAATATCTCTCATATAAACATCTCGTACAAATATTTTAAATTAATTTAATTTGATTGCATATTTAATATTTTATCACATATATATATATATTATTGTAGATTTTGTTGTTTTATTTATTTCGTATTTTAATTCATATTTTATTGTTTATTTATGTGTATTTCATTGTTTTTCATATTTTTAATATGTAATTAAAATGTATTATTCTGCTTGTGACTCAAGTTGACTAAAATTTTTTCAAATGTTGTTGTTTTTTTATTTAATAATTTATGTTTTAAATTATATTTTGGTACTTTTAACATAAGCAGGGATAAATAAATAAATAATTGAGACTAACATACAAAGACAATTGTATTTATGCAAGTAATACAGAGAATTTTTTTTGAATATGCAAATACAGAAATATTTGCAATATGTAAATATTTGATGTTTAAATATAAATATGTGGATACAAATATACTGTATTTTAATAATAATAATAATAACAATACTACTAATAATAAGTTATGTAAATAAACTAATATTAAACAATATATTATTATTATTATTATTATTATAACTGTTTGTCTCAGTAGTGGACCTGCTCTTACTCTGTGTGTGGTAGATTCCTGAAAATGTTTTACATCACTACAGAGAGCTCAAAGGAAATTATTATATAATCACTGAGACGAATTGAATGATGTAAGCCCATCTCACCCTCCCTCCTTTTCCCTGAACGGAGCAGGAAGTGGATAGGTGTGTGTGTGTGAGAAATGCCATATGTGTGCCACTGCCATACCTTTTTATCATCGCCATTGTAACAAGCGTTGACACCTTTTATGGCCAGAGCCATCTACTGTAAGGGCATTGGAGCTATATATCATATATTTTTACAACACTCGTCCCTACTGATCCTACTCCACAGGGTCTTGTGTGCTGCGTAAATGTGTATTCAGTTTAGTGTAGTTGTCTGTTTGATCCTGCACGTTTGACTCCAATGATCCTGTGATTGTTTTTGGACAGAGTTTCATCAGGACATGGAGCCGAAGCTCAACTGCACCAAGAAACTGCGGCTTCACGTCAAGCAGGATCCGTGGAACCTGCCCAGCAGCGTTCAGGCTCTCACACACACCATCGCCAAGTTTGCAGAAGGTCAGTGGTTTCAAAAGCGACACACACCACATACGTGCGATCCTGGCCAAAAACAACCACTCCAGCAGCTCTCGATAGGGCTGGATGCTGCCATTTTTCAAGCACACACTGTTAAATGTGCGTTTATGGAGGGCAGAGAGTGAGTATTTGGCTTTAACTCCCTCAGGTCAGTTGTCAGCAAAGGCTGAAAAAGCATTCTCCTGCATTTTAACTTCCTTACACTGCTGTATGTGTGTGTGTGTGTGCACGTGTAAATGCCAAACCTGATGAATTAGCAGCAAAAACAAATGAACAAAAATCAGAACATTATAGTCCAGTCTGATGTTTACAAGACTATAACACAAGGAAATTAAATATTCCATTTATTAATAAGAATAATTGAATTTTTTTACCAGCATTGGGTAAAACTTTAATTTTGGTGGGTAAACTTAATTTTCATTGGGCAAACTTAATTTTATTTTATTTTATTGCAAAGGATATTAAGATTGATAATATTCAGCATCACATTCATTATACAGTTGTGCCACTTCTGGCTGTATTATTTCAGTGCAAAAATCCCATCATGTTCATATTCACTTCACTTTATACCGCAGAAAAGGAAATATTTAGTTCATTAATAATAATAATAATCAGATTTTTTTTATTTTTATAAATCTGCATTTTATGTACTTCATTCAACCAGATATTAAATGCAGTAAATCCAAACACAAAGCATGCATTTTCAGATTTTTTAACAGATTTTTAAATGAACTTATTTCATGAATGACATTGCTTTTTATATTCCCTCAGAGGTGAAAACGCGCCTATTATTGGTCCTGCTGCAATACACAGGTGAGTGTGGATTAAACCAAATTCACTTACGCATATTATTCAAATACTATAAATATACATGACAAATAAGGAACATATCATGTACGGTCTTTTCACCACACACTTATTCAGACCCTATAATCTGTCACACCAAACAGTAGGCAGTCTTTTGAGGTCACCCTGAATAAATTACACTCAGTTGAGAATTCCTCCACACAGCATTTCTCTCACACCTGCAACAGCGGTCCAGCATCTTTCGAGAAAAATTACCCACATGAGCAGAACCCTCAGAGACTTCTGTAATCCCCTTAAGGAAATATAATTTAATAAAAAGACACCGTTTCTCAAGGTTATGACTAGAAAATGCAGCTAAATTAAATACATTTGGCTGAGGAAAAATAGTAGTGTTTTGTTATGGTGTCTAATGTGTTTTGAGTTCATTGAGAAGTACGAATGTGTCTTAAGATCATTTGATGGTTCTGATTTTAGTCTTTAAACACTAAACATAATGTGGAGACTGAAGAAGTTTTATTAAGAGGGCATATTATTGTCCATAGTTCACCTATAAATATCCCTGCCATCATTTACTCTTCCACATGTTGTTCAAAACAGCGAACTAAGCGAATGGCTTATTTTTGCCCCTATTGCAGGATCTATTGGTGAGCATTCTCTATTTTTTTTATTTATAGAATATAAAGAGATAAAGGATGCTTTGATGAAGTATGTCATGTTTAAATCCAGTATGTAGTCAGAACAAAGCAGTCAGGCCGAGTTGGCGTAGAAATGAAACCCACATGTAATATGAAGATTCCCTGCCTTTGAGACTTTAGTCTTATCTCCACAGCACTGACGCTCTTCCCCATCCACCCCCGAACACACTCAGGGGAGGGAGAGCAGGCAGCGAGCAACCCGAAGGTAATTTCTTGACATGATAACGCTTGGCAGCTTTGTAGGCCCCCAGATGAAAGGATTGTAGCATCTGGCACATCGGAATGTTGAGAGAGTCGGCCCACATATCAGGCAGAGGTGTCGTTTTCAGATGTGTGAGGAGAGGTCCCACGATTCTAAGACCAGACTTGTTCAGATTTGTATGTGGATGGTCTCATCCACAGCCACGGGCGTACTGTGTGTACGCAGGCAGAAGATGAACTAAAATGAATAGAGTGGAGGATGAAGAAAATATGAATTTCTCAGTGTGTCTGTAACAGGAAGTCATCATTGTAATTTTGGATCTACACCTAAGCACACCACAATCCCCCACCCGTTTTTTATATATATTTCACTCATACTATCAGACCTTCAACACAGCCTTTTCATTAAACACATGTAGTTTAGTAATGGTTTTGTACTTTTGTTACAGTATGTCATTTTTTTCTTTAGACGGATGAGCAGGCCATGCTAGAAGACACACAAGTTGCTCTCATAGACCTGGAGAAGGTCACCTTCTATTTCCGGCAGTTTGAAGGAGAGCCTCTTGTTGCTAGTAAGTTCTCTTTGAAGAAGCACTTCCTGTTTTAACAGGAAATAATTACTTTTTTTAGCACAATTCTAAAACTAATTTTACTAATAATGTTTCCAGTGTCCCCAAAAGGTATTTGGACACTCAAGCCAAAAAGTATTTATGTCTTTGTATTATATAACAAAATATCATTCAAGATATGAGGATTTATATTAAATGAATATAGCAAAATCAAATATTTCTGGCAAAACATTTACACCATTTAAAAAAAAAAAATCTAAATCATAAAATTGTGTGTTTTTCTATTAATATTATGAGTATTTTTCAGATCTGGACACTTACTGGTTGTTTGCTATTAGTGGAACATGTACATAATAATGTTATCCAAAAGTATTTTATATTTTATATGAAATGTTTTTGTTTTTTTACATTTTTATATTTTTTATGTAATTTATGTAAACAACTACACACATTTACAGTAGTGGCAGTATTTATATTCTTAACTTCAGTATTCAAAAAGTCACTTGGAACCAGTGTGTTTGCATGAAATATTTTATTCATAAACTCCATCATGCTGATGACTTTGTTTCTTTGTCTCCAGACATGCCCATCTCATACCAAGTTGAGGGCACACGGCAGGCTTTGAAGGTCTGTTTTTACCTAGAGGCATTCTACTTCCAGCAGTTACCCCAGAGACTAAGACACGGTGGTAGCTTCAAAATCTACCCCATCCTGTTCACCCAAGGTACGGTGTGTTTGTATGGGACACAGTAAGCCTGAAGCATGGCAAAAATGCTGAATTATGCTCTTTCAAAGTGAAGCTACCCTTAACTTTTAAAAAAATAATAATAGTAACTGATACATAGCTAAACGTCTGAAAGAAATCCAATGCTTCACGTAATTTTTTTTAATAGCCTTGGAGAGCATGGAGGGATATTATTACCGAGAAAGCGTGTCAGTGGAAGAATATCAGGCCCAAATCAATGCTGGATCCCTGGAGAAGGTCAAGCAGTACTACAAGAGACTCCGGTAAGTTTGCTTCACCTGTCAGTCATACTTCAGCTATGAAACTTCACAAATTTCTTCAGACCTAAGTGTAAAGCTGTCATTGTATTTCCTGATGAGGTGAAGTTGGGAATTTGGGATGTGGTTATGGTGCTCAGTTGGATCTCTGCCCTTTAAAAATAAAATGATGGAATTAATAATCATGTTAGTATTTATTTACTAAAAATATAAAACGATAAGTCTCACACACACACACACACACACACACAATTTATATACATATGTCAAATTGAAACAATGAATTTATGAATTAATGAATTAATAATTAATTTCTTAATTTATTTTTAGGTGGCATTTGTAGTTCTCTATACGGCCCTTCTTGATTACACTTGTACACTGATTTTAAATCAGTTTTTTTCTAATATCTTGATCCCTGCTGTACTTCCAGTTTCCTTGTCTTCCTCAGAATCAGACAATGCGGTCTGAAAATCAGTTATTGTTATGATATGTCAAATAGAGTTAAACAAATCTCATACTCTTTGCTCATAATTATCATGCCAGTCTGTTTGAATAATATTTTTTGATGTTGAGATGAAAGTGAATTTGCCCCCAGACCTAAAGATAATTTCAGTTCATCAGTCTGCCAAAACTGACTATATTTCACGGCCATGATTGATATCTCAGATAAAACTATATGGCCAAAAGTATGTGGGCACACGAACACCAAACCCATGCTTGTTAAGCACTTCTGGAAAGGCTTTCTAGAAACATTGCTGCAGGGATATTCCCATCCAGTTAACTCCAGATATCTTGTTTTTCACCGCCTTCATGCTCCTTCAGTTCTTTAGTTGTATGTTTAAGTCTTCCAGGGGCCTCTTGGGACATTAAAATGGCAGTTGAAACATGTAAGTTGTTTCCAAACCCTGAACATCAGCACTAGTACTCAAAATATGAGTGAATTTGATATGTTTAGGGAAAATAATCATCATGTAGGATCCTAATAGCATGTTCTCTGAGCAGCTGATGTTTGCTTTATAGCTCACAAGGTAAGCATCTGGTGTAGATCTCATCCGTAATTGGTTACAGTGTGCTGAGGTCAGCCAAGTTTCATTGTATTACGTTTGCCATAGGGGCATATTACTCTTGGGATTTGAATGGAAGTGAGCCTGCCAATTGTACCAGAGATCAAGTACAGTCTTGGCTTGATTTGAGGCCAGTGGAAAATGCATGAGGGGTTACTCAAGAAATATTGTCTCATTATGTGCAAACACTGTTTTGGTTTGGCTTGCCAGTATTCGTGGTGTAATGCTGACACATTATATACACTGTGCTCTCTGGCATATTGGCATTTTGAAAAAATCCCTCTATATTCCACTAATAACATGATCCTTCAGTGCCTTATCCTGGCCCTTGCTATCTGAGCATTGGTATTGGCATTTTAAGCTGAGCTTGATGCATTTGTATCGACTGAATTTGAAGTGTGAACATTGAATGAGGTAAAAGGCAAATCTGCTCCTTCTTCAAAATGTCACTGTTTCAATATGGATATGACAATATTGAGGTGGTTCTATGTGCTATGCTAGTCTTCATAATTCTAAACACGCTGCACACATTTTCATTTTCTTGAGATTTTTTTTCTTTGACAGTGCCTAGGGATGTGAAAAACAATATAATTTCAAAATAGACTAATCAGTGGGTTGGTTGCCTGAATGACTCCATTCTTGTGTTAAAAAAAAACTGGATATGGAGCACAACTCTATGGAACAGAATGTGAAGGTCTTGACATGTTTTTAAGAGCTTGACTATTATATATATATATATATATATATATATATATATATATATATATAAAATAGTCAACATTATAAGTAGAACAAAAATGTTTAAAAACATTAACTTGATTCATACTTGGCTTTAATAAATAGAATATTGATTGCATTGTTAATGTAAAATTATAAAAGTTTTTTTCCTGATAGTGTAAGTAATGTTTATTTAACCAAGAAAATGTGAATGCAGTATATATATATATATATATATACTGCATTCACATTTTCTTGGTTAAATAAACATTACTTACACTATCAGGAAAAAAACTTTTATAATTTTACATTAACAATGCAATCAATATTCTATTTATTAAAGCCAAGTATGAATCAAGTTAATGTTTTTAAACATTTTGCATTTATTCTAAAATAATACCTCAAGGCAGTAACAATTTAAACAATATATTTTATTTGTGAACTTATGTTCAGCTAAACCATAAAATGAACTTATGTTCTTTTAATAGCTAACTTTGAACATTTTTTTTTTTACATTTTTCGGATCATTAGTCATCAAAGCTCTGTAAATATTGGTCACAGACACAGAGATTTACTTTAAATTAATCTCACCAAGCTGATTACTCACTTAAAACTCCCTCATATCATGTTTTCAGGACATTTCAAGGTTTTCAGGATATTTGTTATGTCTTATTGTCTTATTTTGACATAACAAATATCGAATGTGTGAGTTGTTTACTTTTTTAAATTAGTCTTCCCATTATCGCCATTATAATGTTCATTCAGACTGATTCGCAAACGCGGAATGCACACGAAAACAAGAGGAGGGATTTATCACATGAACCAATCACAGCTGATCATAATCAGTCATATCCAGTCATTAGTCAGATATAGAAAAAATGGTGCATTTGCATTACAACTGCAACATTACTGATGACAGTGTGTTTCAGCATTCATGTGATTTCGCAGGGTTTGTGGTTTTTGTTTGGATTTTTGTGGTTTTTACACAGGTGTTGAAAGGCCCTGCAGGTAAAGTGATTCAGCTTAGTCATAGCAAGATGGAGACTTTTTCAGAAAGCTGTGCAGATGAGCTTGAAATGAATTGACAGGGAGCCTTCTGGTGTAATGTGGAGCAGATGTAAACTGAGAGAGCAGACAGAGAAGAATGAGAGAGGTGTGGAGGCAGAAGGAGATGTATAAGAGTAAAGAAGAGGGAAGGAGAAACTGAGACTATCTGACCCAAAGGACAGATGTAGGGTTGCCAGATTTGCCAGGGTTGCCAGTCTTTATTTGTCAAACGACTGGTTTTGTTTAACCACTTATGTTTGTTTGTTCCTTCACTGTTTAGAATTTATTTATTTACAAATGTCAGATCTTACAAAATGACCCATGCAAAGCCAAGCTATACTGTGCTTTGCACATCTTTGGCATTTGTAAATGATTGACAGTATTGATTGGCCAATTTGCATCTTCGAATGTGTCACGTTCTGAGCTCACTGACAAGTACAATTGATATTATGCTGCATAAACCTGACCAGGCCCCTCGCTAATGTTGGTAATGATTAGAATAGAAAAGAATACCAAAAAAGTCAGAATGTCTGGAGTCTGGGGATAGAGGGATGTCTGTAGACTGCTTATTATGGGGACTGCAAAGCGAACTCGTGGAAATTGTAATAGTACAGTCATAGCGTGAAGAGAACGCTAAATAACAAGATATGTTTCTTATCATTTAGACAAACTAGACCGGAGACTGGAGTTTGTGTTGAGATCAGCTATAATGCCTGAAGAGTCTTATCAGTCCTATTTATCTCTATTAGAAATATTAGCTATAGATATATGTTGCTTCAGCATCACCATGATGAAACGAAGGGCGCATTTGCATTAAACCCAGATGAAACGTATTGTATATTACTGTTCAGATGTGAAGTGCATTACATCTGACACGACTGTTGTTGCTCATCAGAGTAAAGCCAGGAGATTGACTCAGCGGTCTTACTACAAAGACCCACCATCTGTCTTTACCAAAAGACCATCTTAAGCACATGCCAGGATATATTTGGGCTATAATTTCAACTACACTGGAGTCTGTGTGTCCGTGTTTATATCTTAAAGGAGGAGATCCCCAAGTCATGTATTATCTCCAGATCTTCTTTAAGTCGACCTATCCAGACTGATGAGGTCACTACAATCATCACAAAAAAAAAATCTCATCTGAAAACAACAAACAGATGTCAGGTGTCATGTGAATGGGTTCTTTGAATTTACGTGCCTTTCCAATTGTGTTAATATTGGAAATGTATTAACGTTTTGTAATGTGCTTTTTGTTTGCTGTTGTTTGTTGTTGCAATACATTTGTTTGATCTTTTTCGCTGAATTAATAATCTTTTGGCTTTAATCTTTAAACCATTACAGTGCAAATACAAAAATATCAAAATATCAAATATCATAAAAAGCTGATTGTGTATATACACTGTTCTGAATTAATTACATATACATTTTCAATACGGACAACCAATCAAATCAACCAAATCAGCATATTAAAATTATTTCTGAAGGGTCATGTGACACTGAAGACTGAAGTATTGGCTGCTGGAAATTCAGCTTTGCATTTACAGAAATAAATGACATTTTAAAATAGAAAACAATTATTTTAAATTGTAATATATTACTGTGATGTACAGTACATATATACACATACACTTCAAAAATGACATCTTTTTAAAGGGGTCATATGATGTGATTTCAATTTTTCCTTTCTCTTTGGAGTGTTACAAGCTCTTGGTGCAGAAAGAAGATCTGTAAAGTTGCAAAGACTAAAGTCTCAAATCCAAAGAGATATTCTTTATAAAAGTTCAGAGTCAGCCACACCTACCTAAAATGGCTCGTTCTAACACGCCCCCACATATCTACCTCACTATGTGGGAAGATTTGCATAACGCCGCCTAAATGTTCACGCAACGAAAGAAGGCGTAACTTTTATTCTCACTGTAGTATTGTTGACGCTGTAGCAGTGTCGTGAAGATGCTGTGTGCTTCGTTGTGAAAGCGAAACTACTTTGTTTGGTCTTCCAAATGAGGACGATATCCGCTTCGTCATGTCTAGAGCTGATCCGTGCTGGTCGCTGAGGGAATACATAAACTTTTACCGTGGACGATGCGGAGTCCAGCCCGGGGTCGTCACATGTGGTTGCCGCTCATTCGTCGGATCTTCCGGACGCGCCGTTCTCACCCCCGCCGCCTCCGCTCACTCTATCCCGGCCTCAGCGCACGCTAAGCCGGGGCTTCCCCTCATGCTAGGCCGCTGTGTTTTTCATTGTGAAAGCGAAACTACTTTGTTTGGTCTTCCAAATGAGGACGATATCCGCTTCGTCATGTCTAGAGCTGATCCGTGCTGGTCGCTGAGGGAATACATAAACTTTTACCGTGGACGATGCGGAGTCCAGCCCGGGGTCGTCACATGTGGTTGCCGCTCATTCGTCGGATCTTCCGGACGCGCCGTTCTCACCCCCGCCGCCTCCGCTCACTCTATCCCGGCCTCAGCGCACGCTAAGTGTCTTGCTTGGTTAAAATATCTACAAATTCTCAATTTATTTGGGAAGCAACACTGCATTAAATATTTGGTACTGTATTTATTTTCATAGATTGCATGTATATTTTGTCTCAGTACTCTGGTAGATTATTTTGACTGCTTTTAAGTACAAACAAAAAATGTTATACACAAAGTCCCATATGTTTTGTAGAAAGAGAGAAATCACATGGCAGAATAGCAAGAATGAGAATTGACAAAAGTGAAGGTGTGAAAGGAAGGTGCAGCTAGAATAGAGAGACACAGGTATACTGGCAGAAGAATTCTTCATTTGTAAATGTCTGTATTACTACATTCAAAACTAGCTCATATTTGCAGCTTTGGAAGCCCCCAGAGTTAATGTCAGCTCCAGTTGTGTATTTTTTCGTGGAAAGCACATTTGGAGACAGCACAGTACTTCTTTTCATGTGGAATGGAAATTAAAATAGTTTGATTACAGTTGGCACATTTAATCAAATCCATGTCTCATCTGTAGTATAAGTCAAGTTTATGTCGAGTTCATCTTCAGTATCCCTTCATAAACAGGACTTCAAAGTGTGGAATCGAAACTGCTCCTAATACACCCAGTAAATCAGTAATACAGCTGAGACATTGATGTGGTACCAGATATGTATGTTGTGGCTGATTTTTCTGATGAAGAACAGCCAACAAAGACTCCAGCCAGCTTCTTTTAAGTCGTTTTGGCCTTCATTTCAAGTTCTGTGGATTGTTAGATTCATTCTACAAGTTTGTAGACTAAAAATACAATATTTTTGATTGTTCTTCTAAACAAGGCATTCACAAGCTGATTTCAAACCTAAACTCTAGATGCCCACAAGTTCTTTGTTTTTTACTGAGTTAAGGAAGTGCGACTTGTTTGTAGTGGTCTCTGCGGTGCAAGTCATGTGGATGTGGTGGGTTTGATACAGCTGGATAGCCCATTCTTGTAGCACTTTGGCCCTCTGTTAGGTTTCTGCATTGTAGGATGTGTGTGTTAGACAGCTGAATTAATGGCTGTACTTATCAGCCGGTAAAAATTCAACGCTCGGCTAATCGCATGTCTAGAAGTGGCTGTAAGAGCTGAAATCGGTTGAGTGATCTGGTCCCAATGGGAAGACACCTAAACATGGGCTAAAATATATTTGAGTGTGTCTGTTAGAGCGATTTTGTGCCAGCTTGGAAGGAACCTGCATGACATTATGTTTGCAAATCTGTTTGTAATTAGTCAAGGTTTGTTGGGGTCATGCTTTGGGTCATGATGGTGGTTGAGGCCCAATGCTATTTGTAGATTTATTGGTCTACTCTAAGGCATGATGGCCTGGCAGCCTGATAATGACCATGATGCAATGGTGAGCCTCATAAAAACCAAATAAAAACAAACCATTGGCAGAGGTTACAATATTAGCCAAACTAAAATTAAATGTTAGACCAGGGGTATAGAGAAAAAAAAAACTATTGAGCTTGGTCAGTAATGATTAATTTAATTTAATTTAATTTAAAAATGGGTTATATGATGCTGCTAAAAATAACATTATTTTGTGTATTTGGTGTAATGAAATGCGTTTATGCGGTTTAAGGTTCAAAAAACACTTTATTTTCCACATACTGTACATTATTGTTTCTCCTCTATGCCCCGCCTATCTGAAACGTGTCGATTTTTACAAAGCTCATCGGTCTGAAAAGCGAGGTGTGCTGTGATTGGCCAGCTATCTAGTGCGTTGTGATTGGCCGAATACCTCAAGCGTGTGACTGAAATGTTACGCCCCTTACCATACTGTGATGGCATGTCCCGGAGCGACGAGACAAAAACATTAAAACTCATTATAAACGAGGCATTTGTTGCATCCAGTGGGGACATAATTACAGATTATAATGACTTATACTGTCTTTTTTTCGCGTTGCGTTGCATCGCACGGTCGCACCACGTAAACATAAAACCATGTCTGCATTTGTGATCGGAGAAATGACAAACAACAAGTGCTACTCTACACTGCTCAAAACTCGCGTTTGAATCATCAGTGGCAAATCCTTAAAATGAAAACGTATTTACAGTCTGTGAGTCAGAACAGCCGGCATTGTAGTCTACTCTACCAGGATCAGGAAACAGTCTCCCATAAAATGCACTGCAGACCTCTGAATATTTGGGTTGAACTGTTCTGGAACAGTGTTGTAAATACAACTTAACCACTGATTTCTAGTCGGGTCCTCTTTTGGAAGGCCAAACAAAGTAGTTTCACACGGCGGGCTAGAGTGAGCGGAGGCGTGGCCGGCGGGCTTGTGGCAACCACATGTGACAACCCCGGGCTGGATTCTGCTTTGTCCACGGGGAAAGCCGATCCGGCGATCCACAGCGCGAAGTTGATGTATTTCCTCAGCGCCCAGCATGGATCAGCTCTAGGCATGACAAAGCGGATATCATCCTCTTTTGGAAGGCCAAACAAAGTAGTTTTGCTTTCACAACAAAACACACAGAACACAAACACACACGCGTCTTCACGACATGGCGGCAGCAACAATACTACAGAGAGAATAAAAGTTACGCCTTCTTTCTTTGCGTGAACATTTGGCGGCGTTATGCAAATCTTTCCACATCGTGACGTAGACATGTGGGGGCGTGTTAGAACGAGCCGTTTTAGGTAGGTGTGGCTGACTCTGAACTTTTATAAAGAATATCTCTTTGGATTTGAGACTTTAGTCTTTGCAACTTTACAGATCTTCTTTATTCACCATGAGCTTGTAACACTTCAAAGAGAAAGGAAAAATTATGATCCCTTTAAGCAAATATTGACTGTTTTCTCAATGATAATTATCTTTCAATGAGAAGATCACAGGGAAGACTTTAACTAAGTGAACACCTGGCTACTTCAGTTATTGCTGAAACTTGAAGATCACCATCCAGTTTAAGGCGCTTTGAAACTTAAGCTCTTGTTTCCTAATTTTTTATAGCCTCTGTCCTGCAAATGACTTAATTGCATGATTTAAATGACAGAGGAGATAATGTTTTTAGATCCCTGTAAACGTTATACTGCTTTTTACCCCACAGAAATACACACTTTCCTTCTCTAGAGTTTATGATGTTGATGATGAATTTATTCTGTGAAGTATTTCATTTTATTTTATTTTATTTCCACTGTCAAATTCACATGTCTAAATACAACTCCATACTATCATGGTCCCATTGAGGCACGCTGTATTCCTACATCAGTGTCTAATCATGCCTGAAGACCCCAGAGCACACTGGGTAATGCTTATGAAATACTGTAGGGCCAAAAGCTATGTATTTTTTTTGTTTTTAAGATGAAACAGTGGCTGCAATTTGCTTTTAGGCCCAGAGAACAGAGGCGCAGCGAAATTGGCCCATCCTTGGATCCTGTCCAGCTTTTCCATTAAAGTTGCTCATAAGAGCCCATGGAGAGAAAACACAGGCCGTCAGTTACTGCACAGTGTGCCTTAAAGGAAAGACCACTGCTGCGTTACGACTCCTGCAGGAGGGTCCCACATTCACCACACACAGACCAGTACAGCAGAGCGCATTCTAATATAGATAACACTGCTCACTGTTTTAATGGATTACATTTGCCTGCATGAATAGCAGCCCGAAATCGCAGTAAGCCCACAAGAACCAGAAAACATTACCACAGTACAGGGGGTTTTGTTGTTATGCTTTACCTTTGATGAAATTTTACAGTACTTTACTCTGAGATCTTGTGTATTATTTTTTCTTCCTTTTCTCTTTCTTTCTTTCTTTCTTTCTTTCTTTCTTTCTTTATTTATTTCTTTCTTTCTTTCTTTCTTTCTTTCTTTCTTTCTTAATTGCTAATTATACTAAAAAAATAAAGTACTGTAGTAATACTAATTTTTTCACTGACCATATTAATATCATTGGACTTTTTTTTTCTTTTCCCTAATACAGTACTGTTCAAAAGTTTGGGTAATATTTATTTCTTTATTTATATTTCAAGGCTGCATTTATTTGATCAAAATATAGTAAAACCGTAATATTGTGTAATATTATTACAATTATACATAACTGTTTTCAATTTTAATGTAGTTTAAAATGTAATTTCTTCCTTATTATTCCAGTCTGTGGTGTCAGATGATCCTTCAGAAATCATTCTATGCAGTTTTGCTACATACATTTCCAATTATTATTATCAATGATAAAAACAGTTGTAGTGCTTAATATTTATGTGGAACAAATGATACATTGTTTACAGAATTCCTTTCATAAAGAGAACAATCAAAAGAACAACGTTTATTTATAATGGGACATTATAAATGTATTTTAATGTAAATTTTGATCAATTTAATATGTCCTTGCTAAATGAACATATTGATTTCTTTAAAAAAGTTGTCTTCGTATAAATGTGATTGTACATGAATTAGGTTATATTTCATATTCTTATGTTAAAAAACCATGGCTTTACTATCTGATAGAAAGTATTTTTTTCTTTATATCTTTCTTTCTCTTTGCTAGTTACAATAACATAATAATGTTTTTTTGTAATATATTATTAAGTACTATATATTTTTTAAGCATGCACAGTACAATTGTGTTAATTTTTGGTATATTGAAGTAGCATATACAAATGTTATATATGTTAAATTAATGTAATAAAAAAAGGTAGTATGGGATTTTGTATGGGACTACATATACCTTCATACACACCCCCTGTCAGTGTAGTGTTCTCAGTAGTGAAGTGTTGGCATGAGTTGTTGTCTCTGCTGTGAAACTGAACAGCGGATGGGCGATTGATCTAGTAACATGAATCGTCAGCTCCATCTGGTGCTGCTTGAGCCCGCCAGACTTGGCATCAAACTGTACTTACATCAAACTGTACTGGTGTAGAAAAACCAGGACTTGAACCGGGAAGGAATAGTTCACACAAAAAAAATTTTGAGTTAGTTTCTTCATCGGAACAAGTTTGAAATTCAGTATTACATCACTTGCTCATCAGTAGATCATCTGCAGTGAATGGGTGCCGTCAGAATGAGAGTCCAAACAGCTGATAAAAACATCACAATAATCCACAAGTAATCCACACAACTCCTGTCCATCAATCAGTGCCTTGTGAAGCAAAAAGCTGTATTTCAGTAAGAAACTTCAAATTAGTCTTCTATCAATGATATTACTTTCTTCAGTTTAAAAGTTGTCTTGTCTGAGTCAGGAGAGAAATATGCGCAGCACAGATTAAGCATCGATTACAAGCCAAAACAGTTCTAAACAATTTGATGGATTTTGATGTGAGAGGACAATAGAGGATGTACCTTTTCATTGGAGGAAGCTTTATTATGGATTATGGACTGGTAGTTTAGCCAGAAGCAATGGTTTCAATGTAAAATGTCACAAGACATTAAATGATGGACTGGAGTTGTGTGGATTACTTGTGGATTATTGTGATGTTATTATCAATTTGGACTCTCATTCTGATGGCACCCATTCACTGCAGAGGACCCATTAGTGAGCAAGTGATGCAATGCTAAATTTCTCCAAATCTGTTCAGTTGAATAAACAAAATCATTTACATCTTGGATGACCTGAGGGTATGTACTTTTCAAAAACTTCAGCAAACTTTTACTGGTGTAGCACGGCTTTGTTGTTTAATACCACCTCATAATCGATTGTGTTTGGCTTTCATACTTTTCTCTTATAAAGAATCCTCGATAGATTTCAGTCAAACTGAGTGTGGCCCTGGGTTACAGTGCACTTTTCAAATCCTGCTCTGAAATGGCCAGGCAAGGACCTCTTTGGAGACTTTGCTGATGGATGTGGCCATGGCTTACTCTGAGACTTTAGGCCATCTGCAGGAAGGGTGACATAGACTAAAACTTCAGAGGCGAGAACTTCACATAAATGATCAAGCAGCCGGCACAGAACTGCTGGATTGCGAAGGTCTTGTGTCGGCAGACTGCGAGGCATTTATCTCCTTGACAGAAATTACAGAGTATATTTTCTTTTTGCCTGGTCTCTTTCTCTCTGTTTTTCTCTGTCTTTTCAACACTCTGTTGTAGTCAGGGTCAGTAAATATCAGACAATTTGAATATATATATATATATATATATATATATATATATATATTTAGAGATGTTTAATTATATCTTGTCACTACTTTGCATGCAAATATGGAAAATAAACTTTTAAATGTAAATTTAATAATAATAATAATAATAATAATAATTATTATTATTATTATTATTGCTGTTGTTATAAATGCAATACTAATATGTACAGAACCATTCAAAAGTTTGGGGTCCGTAAGATTTTAATGTTTTTAAAAGGCTATTCTTATGCCCACCAGTGCTGCTTTTATTTGATCAAAAATACAGTAAAAACAGCAATATTATGAAATATTATTACAATTTAAAACAACTGTTTTTTTTAAAGAAAACAAGCAGTAAATGAATAGAGTGCAAGTCTAAAAAGGACACTTTTTTTGAAGAATAGAATTAGATTAGAGAGTGCTAAAGTTAGAGGGTCAAATAAAGATGGAAGAGATGAGTGTTTAGCCAATTCTTGAAAATGGCTTAGGACTCTCTGCTCGGATTGAGTTGGGCAGGTCATTCCACCAGGAGGGAACATTTCATTTAAAAGTCTGTGAAAGTGATTTTGTGCCTCTTTGGGATGGCACAATAAAGTGATGTTCACTTGCAGAACGCAAGCTTCTAGAGGGCACATAAGTCTGAAGTAATGAATTTAGGTAAAGTGGTGCAGAGCCAGTGGTGGTTTTGTAGGCAAACATTAATGCCTTGAATTTTATGCGAGCATCTATTGGTAGCCAGTGCAAATTGATAAACAGAGGTGTGACGTGCATTCTTTTTGGCTCATTAAAAATTCATCTTCCTGCCGCATTCTGTAAAGGTTTGATAGGACTGGCTGGAAGACCTGCCAAGAGAGCATTGCAATAGTCCAGTCTGGACAGAACAAGAGCTTGAACAAGGAGTTGTGAAGCATGTTCCGAAAGAAAGGGCCTGATCTTCTTGATGTTGAATAAAGCAAATCTGCAGGACCGGGCAGTTTTAGCAATGCGGTCTGAGAAAGTAAGCTGATCATCAATCATAACTCCAAGGTTTCTGGCTGTTTTTGAAGGAGTTATGGTTGATGTGCCTAACTGGAAGGTGAAATTGTGATGAAACGATGGGTTTGCTGGAACCACAAGCAGTTCTGTCTTGGCAAGATTGAGTTGAAGGTGATAGTCCTTCATCCAGCAAGTTAGACAAGCTAAAATGCGAGCAGATATCGTCGGATCATCAGGATGGAATGAGAGGTAAAGTTGAGTGTCATCAGCATAGCAGATGCCCTTTGCCAATTGGGTTGACAGGAGGATCTGGTGGTTAACCGTGTCAAAACAGCGGACATATCTAGCAAGATAAGTATTGAAGATTTGGAATCCGCTCTTGCCAGTCTTAGGGCTTCAACAACTGAGAGCAAGGCAGTCTCGGTTGAATGTCTACTTCTGAAACCAGACTGGTTGCTGTCGACGAGGTTGTTCTGTGTGAGAAAGGCAGAGACTTGGTTGAACACAGCTCGTTCAAGTGTTTTTGCAATGAAAGAAAGAAGGGAAACCGGTCTGTAGTTCTCTAAAAGAGTTGGGTTAAGAGTGGGTTTCTTAAGAAGTGGGGTTATACAAGCCTGTCTAAATGCTGAGGGAAAAACACCAGTGTGAAGGGATGTGTTAATGATGTGAGTGAGTGCAGGTACAGTTGCAGGAGAAATGGCTTGAAGGAGATGAGATGGAATAGGATCAAGCGGACAAGTAGTACGATTATTAGAAAGGATGAGATTGGAGACTTCTGCCTCAGAGAGTGAAGAGAAGGATGTCAACAAGTGTATGTTTGCAGGTAAGATGTGCTTGACAGATTGTGGTGTGGAAAATAGTGCACTGATGGTTTTAATTTTATTAATGAAGAAGGTGGCAAAGTTGTCAGCTGTTAGAGTTGATGAAGGAGGGGGAGGAGGAGGACAAAGGAGGGAGGAAGATGTTTTAAAGAGCATGCGAGAGTTAGATGAATTGTTAATTTTGTTATGATAGTATGTCCTTTTAGCAATGGAGACATGAGCAGAGAAGCAAGAGAGGAGTGACTGATACACATTAAGGTCAGTAGGATTTTTTTATTTGCGCCACACCCTTTCAGCATCTCTGAGTTTAGAACGATGTTTGCGGAGAACATCAGACAGCCAAGGAGCAGAAGGGGTGGTACGGCCTGGCCTGGAAGACAAGAGGCAGATAGTGTATAAACAAGATGTAAGAGTGGTGCAGAAAGTGTCAGTAGCACTGTTTAGGGCGAGGAAGCGAAGATGAAACCATAGCAGATAGCCGGGAGGTTTTATTTATTAATATTTGTTCAAACTCTCTTTATTGATTTAATTTCTTTTTCAATCGAATGGTAAACTTGACTGTTATTTTACTCAGAAAATAAAGGCCAAAGGACTGAATTGAAAGCTTTATTTATGGAATTCGAAAAAGGTCAAAATAAGTGAGAAAGATAATGAAGTGATAGTATACCATGATCACAGACATCCCTTTGTATTACACTGCATTGAAATGACTACAATGTCTATTGGAGCCCAACAGATGATGAATCAGAGCTTAGAGGCCTTGATGGATGTTTCTAAGGCAATTAACCTCCAATAGTGTTTGTTTGCACTTTGCAGGATACTGTATGTTGGGTGCTGCTTAATGAAATGAAGATGAAAATCCTTTTGTAAATTAGTGGAATTAGTGCTTAAAGCTCTTAGTGCTTTAAGCTGATGGCCTCAGGGTGTTTCTAAAGAACTTTGCTTAATGCTTTCCATTACACTAACGTGAGCTGCCTCAATTAGTATGCAGGGTGAGTAGGATCTTATTATGGCAGCTCAAGACTCTGCGCATGTGTGCACTTGTTTTTGTTTTTTGTTTTTTGAGAGAGAGAGATAATACCTGAGTCTGCCTTTGAAAACATAATTTGGCTTTATTAATAGTCTCTAATAGTGGCATACTTCTAGTTTCACATTTTCATATCATTTGCTCCAATCAGTGAAGGATTAATATCTTGGACTAATTAACAATAATATTAATGCTGCGTCAAATGAGAATATTATCGTGATAAATCTCTCCCTTGCTGGGTGCAGATGGCAGATTAATTTTCCTGACAATAAACATGTGCTGCAATATGCCACGGAACCAGAACCACAAAACAGACAGGATTTTGCCATATGTTTTTAAAGGGGTTTACAATAAAAGAGTGATACTTTAATTTAAAATGAGGTTATTCTGGTTTGTTCTGCCTATACTTACTAACTCTATACTATATGTATATTCAAAATAAAATAATAAGCAATAATACAAATGTTTATTGTTTATAAAGGAATAATTTAATATAATTTATTTTTATATTAAAATTATTTATAAAAAAAAATATATATATTGTTGTGTTGACCAGAATGCCATCACATTCATACTCTTTCAACTCCTCTACTGCCACCTATGGCCGTTATGGTTACTGCAGCCAGTAATTGATATCTGGAAGGAATCCCTGTACTGTAGATATGCATTGTTTTTTTGTAGCAGCTGCTTTGTTGGTAGACTGAAGAATTCTTACAACCAGCTTTCTTTTTATGTGAATCAAATCACAAATTAGGTTTTACAGCACATCCTGTGTTGCTTGTATATGCAATCATTTGTCTCTGCGTGTTCACTGCTTACACTAACTTGTCTGTATTAATCATTCATAGGGCCTTTTATCTGTATAAATCAAACCTTCCCCCGAGCTCAGCTCCCAAAGCAGCCTTCATAGACAAGGTATGTGCCATCACTCACTATACAATCTGCAGGGACTTGTGAGAAATCTGTGTTTATGGCAGTACAGTGAAGCTAGTTATTTATTGAATGCACTTATTGATTCTCAATAATGAAAAAAGGAACCTGTTCTGTCATTAATTGCTCACCTTCATGTCGTTCTAAACCCATATGTGACCCTGGACCACAAAACCAGTCATAAGGGTAAATTTTTGGAAATTGAGATTTATACACCATCTGAAAGCTGAATAAATAAGCTTTCCGTTGATGTTTGTTAGGATAGGATAATATTTGGCAGAGATACAACTATTTGAAAATCTGTAATCTGAGGGTGCAAAAAAATCTAAATACTGAGAAAATCGCCTTTAAATTTGTCCAAATGAAGTTCTTAGCAATGCATATTGCTAATCAGAAATGAAGTTTTGATTTATTTGCAGTAGGAAATTTACAAAATATCTTCGTGGAACATGATCTTTACTTAATATCCTAATGATTTTTGGCATAAAAGAAAAATCTATCATTTTGACCCATACAATGTTTTTTTGGCAATTGCTAAAAATATACCCAAGCGATTTAAGACTGGTTTTGTGGTCCAGGGTCACATATGTTCTTATTGTTTCAGTGAAGCACAAAAGGTGAATTTTTAAGAATCTTCACACAGCAACTTGTCAAGGTTTTCACGGAAGGACCCAACTGCAGAATGGACGGGGACACAAAAGGTGAATTTTTAAGAATCTTCACACAGCAACTCAAAAGTTCAATCAAGAATGAATTGTGAACCAAATCAGTTGAACACAAGAAATGAGTCAGTCTAATTTGTAAATGAGTTGTTCTTTTGAGTCAGTTCTTTTCAGTGAAGCAGTTGATCTAATTCACAAACTAGACTGAATGATTCATTCACGAATCGGACTGATTCGGTCCTCCACAGCAGTTCACAAGTCAAAGCTCACTTAAAATGATTTATTTGTTTGTTTATAAATTTTTCATTCATTTGTTCATTGATTCATTTGTTTTAAGAGCTTGGTTACTATATGAACTGTCATTGTTTGGAAAAGCATGACAATTCTAGATGTTAAAATGTTTCTTTTCATGTTTCACAGATGAAGGCAAATTATATGTACATTTGTGTCTATATGTACAGTATATGTCTTCAAAATAAAGGCTCTTTATTGGCATTGATGGTTCTATGAAGAAACTTGAACATCCATGGAAACTTTTCATTGCACAAAAGGTCCTTTACAGTGGAAAAAGGGGTTTGGATTATTAAATTGTTCCTTATGCTAAGTAAAAATGGGTTCTTTTATGCTATCGCATGTGAAACCCTTCTACTGGAACTTTTATTTTTCAGACCATGGGTTTGGAACATCAGAGTGTGATTAAATGATAACTCTGTTCGGTGAACTATCCCTTTAATATGGAATGTTATTGTAATGTTATTCTATTACTCTCTCTCTTTGTAGCTGATGCGTCCTCTGAATGCTCTGGATGAGTTGTACAGACTGATGGAAAGTTTTATCTCGTGTCGGCGGACGGCCGCGTGCCAGTTCACAGCCTGTGGAGCGTCTGGAGTCGGGCTGCTTACCGTGGCCTCGGAGCTGTGCAGCCGCCTGGGAGCTTGTCACATCGTCATGTGTAACAGCGGAGTACACCGGTCAGCCTGGGTTACACACACATACACTCCTTTCTCTTCTGTCCGACAGGCATCAGGCATTCGCCAGGGACTCTAAGTGGAACGCTTCTGTTTTTTCCTCCCCTGTCTTTTTTCCTTTCTGTCTGTAGCTCGGAGCAATTTACTTCCTGTCACTTATGTCTTTTATCCTGTTTTCTTCTCTGCAGCCTCAATCTTTCTTTAGTTTTGGCGAGGTTTTTGTTTTTTTTCCCTCTCTTCAGTCTCTCCTCCTCGTACCATTTAATATTCAATTTCCTCTTTTGTATGAATACGTAATAATCCTCATTACATGCTCATGTATCATTCCATAAATACACTTTCTCTGCACTAATCATTCATCCAAAGCAATTATGAATATTCAGCATCTCAGTTCTACATTTAGAAGGTTTCACTTAATCCGTCTTTTCAGAGATGGTCCAGACAGCTCTATTTCTCTAAGGGTTCTTTTGTGAAACTTAACTGAAGGGACATATTTTATTCAATGCAAGGCCATTTTTAGTATTACCCAGAGCTGATGTACTTCTTTCACGAAACCAACTATTCAACAGTTCTTTTGTTATTCATTTTCAGTTTCAAGTCTCTCTGTGTATCAGTGCCTTATTTCATAGGCCTTGTTATTATGGGGCTTACAATGCAGCACTGTATTAATATTCTGCATATATTCAGGTTTCGTTGAAAACATCTCACTAATATTCAAAAGTCTGGGTGTGGTATGATTTTTTCTAATGTTTATTTCATTTTAAGTCACTTATTTTGGCTTGGGCTGCATTTATTTGATCAAAATACACATTACAGTTAATTTTATTAAAATTTAAGATAATTTCTCAACTTTAATATATTTTAAAATGTAATTTATTCCTGTGATGCGACGCTGAATTTTTAGCAGCCATTACTTCAGTCTTAAATGTCACATGATCCTCCAGAAATCATTTTAATATGCCGATTTGCTGACCAAGAAACATTTCTTATCATCAATGCTGAACTTCTGCTTGATACTTTTGTGGTGACTGTGTTATATATCTTTTTACAGGATTCTTTGATCATTTATTTGATTTATTTTATACTTTCTTATTTGAAAGTCTTTGCTATCACTTTTGATCAATTTAATGCATCCTTGCTGAATAAAAGTATTGATTTAAAAAACAAAAACCTCAATGACCCCAAACTTTTGAACAGTGGTACATATTATACTGATTGAATTTTGAGCATTCAAAATAAACACCAATGATGACGTAATCAAAATAGTCGCATAATGAATTTGAATAGGTTTTCATTAAATCCATTGGTTGAATATGAATTGAATTGGCCACAATACACAAGAAGTTGACCTGGAATTTAAATTGAAATAACAGAAAGTGAAGGTAATGGCATTCATGGAAATTGTGTTCTTCCATCCTTTAAGGCCTGTAAAACATTTTTAATCTTTGCTAAACATTATTTAATTAGTTAATTAGTTAAGTGGTTACAAATTACACTTAGAGAAATATACATTCCTTGGAATTTCAGTTTGGTTATAATTCTACTTTCTTACTTAAATTCATATTTGAATTACAATTCTAATTTCTGTTTACTACGTCAGTTCAAGCTCAATTGAAATTCAGGAAAGACATTCTCAATAGAATTCTGAATGGTACACAACCATGGCATTTACCCCACTATTTATGCACATCTCCTTGGACAGCAGTTTCTTTGGCCACTGAAATTTGTGTCCACTTTTCTTAGCAATTTGAAAGTTGATTGGGACCATTTTTGGAAGTTGATTGGGACCTTCCAAAGATGCCCAGTCAGATTTTAAATCTAGTTTTGACTGGGCCACTCCAGGAAATTACCCTTGTTGTGGGTTTTCTTGTATGCTGTTGAAAGATTTACATTTCTCGCTAGTTTTTAATTAGTTTTTCTATTTTTCTCATCTTACGAGTTTTTCCTGTTGTTTTTTACATCTCTGTCTGGAGGACTGCAACTCTTTTAGATTTGATTTCAAATTTGTATAGGCCTCTTAGTGGCGTCACTTACTCTTTGCTTGGATAATGAGCTTTGGAGGACAGCCAGTTCTGAGAAGATTTACCTTCGGTCACGTTTGTAATAGGGAGCTTTACAGTGTGTTGAGAGATATCCATTGGCATAATTTTTTATATTCTTGCCCTGACTGGGAATTTTCAAGACCTTTGTCACAAATCTGCTTGGAAAGATCTTTCACCTTCATTTGACCAAATAAATAGGGGTGTTCCCAAAGAGGGTGAGCCAATTTGTTAACAACTACTTAACAGAAGCAGAATCCCTAAGCAACTGCATAAAAACGCCAAATCATGGCTTTTTTCTTTAGCTTTCATTTGGAATTTGTTTTGTAAAATGTCCATGTGTTGTTATTCTGCCATTAATTCTCAAGATGTGGAAAAGAACAGGAGGATGTTGACTTTTTATTAGCACTGTATGTTGCTGAAATGGTATTTCAACCTCAATTTCAAGGCCTTACACATGGCAACAGACGCACATGCATGCTGCT
Source organism: Sinocyclocheilus grahami (assembly GCF_001515645.1). Classification (NCBI taxonomy): domain Eukaryota; kingdom Metazoa; phylum Chordata; class Actinopteri; order Cypriniformes; family Cyprinidae; genus Sinocyclocheilus; species Sinocyclocheilus grahami. Next base: position 431,854 of record NW_015506234.1, on the reverse strand, counting down.
ATTTGAGTGGCACTTTACTGCAGTGTATTGGATAAAAGCAGCATGAAATGTTCACAGCATTTTGTGTGTTGGTTTGGGTGTGACCAACTCACATTTGTACGCCATGGCAATTACAGGCCACATCTCAGCTTTAGTGAAGGCGCAGGTGCTCAGACCCGCCACGGATATGGTGAATTCAGTCTTGTTTACCCCTCTAAACATGCCTTCATCAAACAAACTCTCTCTTTATTTAACCTGCTTTTGCTCATAACCAACCGATAGTTCCAGATAATTCTGTGTGAAACATGGTTTGGGGCATTTTTTCATATTTATAGTTTGTTTCAAGCCCATTTTTCTCAATAGTAGCTACATTGAAGTTGCATTAAATAGGTTTAGGCAGGAAATGTGTTGTATTGCTTGCAAGATGTACGTGAGAGTTGATTAATTAATTCCATAGAGTAGAATTTCAGATGGCATAAACTGGCGTAAATGAAAATTCTGTCTTCATTTACTTCTCCCTCGTGTTGTTCCAAACCTATATGAGTTTCTATCTTCTGTTAAAAGAAGATAAAAGAAGATATTTTGAAGAATACGAGTAACCAAACAGTTGATGGATCCCACTGACGTTCATAGTATGGAAATAAATACTATGGAAGTCAATAGAGACCATCAACAGTTTGGTTGCAAACATTCTTCAAAATATCTACTTTTTCAGGTTTGAAACAATGAATAAGTAATGACAGAAATGTTCCTTTTTGGGTGAACTATCCCTATAATAAAACACCAAGTATGCATGTTATGCAGAGCATCAGCATTTCATAATGTGCTCCTATTTATATACCCTTTTGTCTGCCAAACGGCTTCAATCAACAGACAAAATGTGGCTGTGCCTGCTTTTAATGAAATTAAATAGTTGCAGAGAGGCACAAGCTTTGCTTTAAAGTGCTCACCTGCCAAATGTGGCTGAAGCTAAGTGAGAGCTGATGTTTATTTTATGCTAAATTTCTTTCGCCAAGGTTTTGCAGATGTCCAAATTCAATATAAAGTTGTTCTAAATGTACTGGTTCCCTCCAAAGTGGGAGAGTAAGAACACAGTTAAAAGTGGGCATAGAATGAGAAATCACATTTTCCTTGACATTTTGAAGTACTGTAAATGTGTTCGGTGCACTATGAAAACACAGAATGACAGATTTCCTGAACTTCCTTAACTTTTTGGTGTCAGACATGTGAATGTATTCACATGTTGATGAAACAACAGCATTGTTCAGAAAAACAGCAATGAGCTGATATGAACTAAATAGGATAGAAACTGTTAAAGGGATAGTTCAAGCAAAAATGAAAATTCTGTCATTTAATTGCTCACCCTCATGTCGTTCCAAACCTGTAAGACCTCTGTTCATCTTCAGAACACAAACCCGAGAGCTTTCTGACCCTGCATACAGCAACAGAACTACCACGTTCAAGGCCCAGAAAGGTAGTAAGGACATCGTTAAAATAGTCCATGTGACATCAGTGGTTCAACCGTAATGTAATGAAGCTACGAGAATACATTTTGTGCGCAAAGAAAACAAAAATAATGACTTTGTTCAACAATTTCTTCTCATCTGTGTCTTTGTGCAGTCTCTGGCTGTGTAGCACCTACTGCTATTTTTTAATAAGTTTCCCAATCATTTCAGTTAAACCTTAACAGTTTGTGAAGCACATTTCAGCACAAATTATGTTGTGGAACTGTCACACAGTAATGCAGGCTTGGACTTTTATTGAGGAATGAAGCTTTGAAAACTTTATTGAGCCCAACTGTAAACCCAAAAGGATCGAAAAACTGCATTATAACTGTTTTTGACAAAAAAAAAAAGCATGGACTGACCTCATAGGCAAAAAATTTAATAGTTAAATTCAGAAACATTCTTTTTTTAGTGTGCTTCAACCATCTGTCCTACTCTTGAAGCATGAATAGTTAAATGAAACATTCATGGGTCTCTACAGAGCTCCATAAACATGCTCAAATACCATCATCCCCAACTTGGGATATTTGATCTTTCATTATATAGATCTTTTATGACCAATATCTACTTTCTGTCCCATGTATAGTCTTTCTAGTCCATCTGTTCATTCCCAGGGTCACATTTACATAAAGTGTGTAAATCAGACATTCACATCTGCTGGTTGTAGGTTGCTTAATGTGTAGCGTATAGCAGTCCTCCCTTAAGAATACCACACACATTTGATTAGTCTCTTCCACATTTTGTATGTCAGCAGAAGAGTTCAGAACGCTTTTTTATAAAGAGCCAATAAATGCCGTCACATAGGTCTTGCCTCGGGCCAGTTGGCTCAGTATTAAGCCAGCTTTGATACGCTATGGCTAATATCACACAGCAGTGTGTGGCTCCTGCTGTGACTCCCACCTCTGCTGTGATGGCAAAGCATTTCTGATCTTCCCCGTATTTGTGTCTCACTTTAAAAGGCTTGTACAGATGTATTGGAAAATTTAAGGATTCATTCACCCCAAAATAAAAATGTTGTCATTATTTTTTAGAAGACGGTATTAGTGTTTCTTGTCCATACTGTGAAAATCAGTGGAGTCCAGTGTTGTTTTGAGCCCAGTCTTCTTCAAAATATAGAAATAAAATATTATCCAAGAGCACATTTGGTACTTCAAAACAAAACTATGTGTTCTACAGAAAGGGTACAAAATGCAAACAATTATAAGTGTGAGAAATAAAATGCCTGGTTGTGTTTTTTTTTTCTCATGAGGAAGGATCCATTATAATTGTTTGCTTTTTAATATATCTTTTATGTTCTGGTGTAATGAATAATTTGTTTTGCCCATTAAATCTTAAGCCTTCCATAGGCTTGAGCAAAATTTTATATATATATATAGATATATATATAGATAGATATATAGATAGATATAGATATATATATAGATATATATATATGTGTGTGTGTATGCATTTATATACAGTGTTGGGGAAAGTTACTTTTAAAAGTAATGCATTCCAATATTGCGTTACTCCCTATATAGATATAGATTTTAAACACAATTTGTTTAATTTAAATAATAATAATAATAAAACTTGCATTCTGTAATTTATTAAAATAAAGCTGAAATAATAAAAAATATATAAATATTAGATAACAAAACTGCCTAGGCAACTGTCAGAAATAAGTTGAAGTTGAGTAATAAAATTGAATAATTAAAAATAAAAGTAAAATAAAATAAAAAATTAATTAATTAAAGTATTATTAAAATATACAAAAACTAATAAAATCACAAGCACAACAATTACTAAAACTCAAAGTATAAAAAATAAAAACATAAGAATAAAAGCTAAATCAAAATAATTAATTTTGTTTTATTGTTTTTTATTTTTTTATTTTATTTTTTATTAAAATTGTTTTAATGAGTCGGGCCAAATACCAAAACAAACTTGTAACCAATCAGTAGTATGGGGCGTGTCTACTCATGATGTGGAGGAGAGAGCACTCAGTGCACAGGGCGGACATTAGCCGAGCCGAGCGACGACAGAAAGATTCAAATGGAGGATAAAAAGCTAAAGCAGAAAACGTCTGCGGAACAAAAGAAGGTTTACGATGAAGCAAGAAGTAGGACCCATGTAAATATCGGATAAGCTTTCCAGCACTGGAGAGAACTCAAGGAGCGGAAAGCCTGTGATCGGACGCCGAGGTTGCTTTGTTTCTTCTGTTGTCTACAACGGACACGGCAATTGTTGTGCCACGCCGCAACAGCTAAACAGCTAAAGTCTGTCTACACTGGACGCGATAAAGCGACCTTTGAAAATCATTTGACATTTGTGTCAACGCGTCATAAATAGTACGCAGCAGCAGTTTTCTGTCGGGGATTTGTCGTGTCACGCCGCTCCGCATCCAGTGTAGACAGCATCATTGATTATAATGAGTTCGATAGTATTTAGTCGTGCCGTGGCGCTTGTGTCCAGTGTAGACACGATGTAACATTGGTTTTGCTTTGTTTCACAGAACTAATCGTTGCCTGGGTTGCGTACGTATGTGTGGGGCGGAGCTATCAAAATAGGGGTGAGAATCTTTTGGGGTAGGGGCGTGTTTGTTTTGGGGATTTCAAATGTCAACATTGGCTACCAGAAATCACTTACCACACCTTTAATAGTATAATAAACTTAGCAAAAAAAAAAGATAATATAAAATATAAATATTAGATTAAAAAAACTGCCTTGGCAACTGTCAGAAATAAGTTTAAGTATTGAAATGACTAAAACTGAATAAATAAAAATAAAATTAAAATAAAATAAAAATAAAAGTATTATTAAAATGTTAAAAAATATAATAAAATGACAAGCACAACCATTACTAAAACTCAAAGTAAAATTAAAACTAAAAATATAAGAATAAAAGCTAAATCAAAATAATTAATAGTATAATAAACTCAGCTTTCTCAGGATACTGTAATTTTGTAAAATCCAAATAATCTTTACAGATCTTTATTGGTCTTTTCAAATCTCATCTCACGTTAGAAAGGCATTTATTTTCAATAAAAATAAAGGAAATAATCAAAAACTTGAAAATAAAGTATCGGGTAGGGTTAGAGTAAGTGTAGGGAGGACTTTATTGTCCCAATAAGGTGGCATCCATAATAATTTGAATTAAAATGATAATTTACACTCAATATGTTATTATTGCATACTGTTTTATAATGTACTACAATACTGAGGTGCAGATTTGCAATAAGTAGTACTATTTGCAATAAGTAGTATAAATAGCAGAAAATCCTGCTAATTTAACAGTGTAAATAGAATCTATAGCTATTTGCACTGTATAAATAGCATATTGTTAAAAAATACTGCTATTTTCACTTAGTGTAAATAGAATCCGTTGCTTATTTACACTTAGTGCAAATAGCCGCTGCCTACAAATATTTACAAATATTTGTTAAAAACTTTGCTGGAAATAAAAGTGTCAGAGTCCGTGTCTTATTATTGTCTTAGTCTTCCCAGTGTGACCTAGTTTCTGTCTCCTCTTTGATTTCGTCATTTGATTCACCTGTGTCTCATTAATTATCCTCATGTGCCTCCCTATTTAAGTTCTAGTCTGTCCGGTGTTCTGATTTTGTATATGTCTACTGTCTACGTGTGTCATCTGCCTACCTATTTGAGGATTTACCTTCATGTGGATTATTAAAGACTATTTGCCTTCATCTCCGAGTGTGGTTGTTCTACACCGTAGCGTGACAAAAAGCAGTTGACTATAGCCCTATTCGGACTGGATTAGTTTTACAAGGGTAGATGGAGTAATGTTAATTTACCACAGGACGTCTGTAATATTAATGGCCAATTCGCATGGGATAAGAAATCTCAGTAAAACTACTAGAAGTGGGAGGGGTAACTCTATTTACACGCAGCCGTCAAAAAATCAGATTTTTTTATAATGTTTGGAAACAAATGAATTCAGTGCACTATGAAAACACTCTAACTTTCAAAATGTTTTGCTCTAGTCTGAAAAACAGTTTAAAAGAATATGAATAAATAAAAATATTCAGTTTTGCTAACTGATATGTAGTTAACTTGCCACTAAACTCTGTTATTATGCAGAATTATAAAGAGAATTATGTTCTATTTTATGTTCTTTGTTAGTTTAGTTATTATTTTCAGTGTCTTCTAGTTTTTTATATCAGTTTATTACATTTTTATTTTAGTTTTATTGTAATTTTAACATTTTAGCACTGCCAAAGTTGATGTGTTAAACTAAATTAAATACTTTTACTAAGTAAAAGGCCTCAAATTTGAAGTACAATCTGGGATGTCTTTTTCTATCAATTCTTCAATAGGTAGATCTTGTCTTTCATAAAGGCCGAGGTCAGGGATCTTGGGCCTAAAAAGGTTGGTGACCACTGCTCTAAAGAAACAGGATTCCCTAAATTATCGACATTGATATCGTTATCACAATAAATATCAGAAATTATCGTGATATATTTTAAAGCCCATATCGCCCATCCCTACTGGGCGATATGGCCACCGAGAGGGGCGTGGTAGGCCGCAATGGCCGCAACGTGGACCATCAGGGTGGAGTGGGTCAACCCTGCGGAGAGTCTGGCCTGCAGGAACTCCAGCACTGTACCAACCGGGCAGTTTACTGGGTCGAGCTGGCGGTCTCCGCACCAAGAAGTGAAAAGTTTCCACTTCAAGGCGTACAGTTTCCTCGTTGAGGGAGCTCTGGATTGGAGGATGGTCTCAACAACCTCGGTTGAGAGACCGGAAGCTATGAGCTGTACCCCCTCAGGGGCCACACCCACAACTTCCACAGCTCTGGGCGGGGGTAGATGATCGTACCCTCCGCCTGTGACAGGAGATCTCTCCTGATGGGAATCTCCCATGGAGTGCCATCGAGGAGAGAAATCAGCGTGGGAGTAATCCCGTCGAAACGAGGAGGAGGAGAACCAAACTGGATTCTGTAGCCTCTCTCTACAGTGTGCAGGACCCACTGAGACACATTTGGCAGTAGTTTCCACGCTGCCAAAAAGTCTACTAAGGGAATCAGTCTCTCGAGACTGACCTCTGGTATAATGAGAGCAGCTAGCTCGGTGCCCTGTAAGGGTGGACCGGCAGGGGACAACCGAACCAGCTGCTCTAGAGACCTCCGCAGAGGTGGCAAGCCTCTTAGCACCGCTACGTTCCCGGGCGGTGACTGAGAGTGGCGCTCGCAGGAGACCGCTGCCCCCTGTAACTCCGGCAGGGTTAACAGACCGATCTCCTGAGGGCACTGAGGCGAGACGGACACCGTGTAATGCGGTGAAACCCGCTCCACCCCCAGGTATGTTCTGCTGTTTCTTTAGCACTTTTGGCCCTGCAGACTTTTAGACGAGTTTGTTTATTTTGTCCACTAACAATGTCCAACAGTGTATGTACAGTACCATTGAAGGGTCATTAAGATTATTTTAATGTTTTGAAACAAGTCTCTTATGCTGCAAGACTGCATTCATTTGATAAAAAATACAGTAAAATTGTGTAATTGTGATATATATATATATATATATATATATTATCATTAAACAACACATCTGCAATGATGAAATGTGTGTAACATTTTGTGACATTTTAAACATTTTTAATAAATAAAATGGCAGACTTTTTAGTCTTGCTAATGTTAATTTCATAGAGAGCATTGTATGTATTCAAAATACACAACATAAATATTTATTTTACTTTTTGCATTATTAAAAAAAAACTTTTAATGTGATCTTCGTATAAAAAATAAAAATGCTGAAATCTGTTAGTTTTAATATAAATGTTGATAAAGGTTTGAAGAAATACCTTGTTACTGTTAGCTCTCTGCAGAATAGACCATTTTTATGATTTTATAAACCCATGGTTTCTCATTTGTGACCCTTGACCACAAAACCAGTCATAAGGGTCAATTCGAATATTTAATCGAAATTGAGATGTATACATGACTGACCTCTGGTATAATGAGAGCAGCTAGCTCGGTGCCCTGTAAGGGTGGACCGGCAGGGGACAACCGAACCAGCTGCTCTAGAGACCTCCGCAGAGGTGGCAAGCCTCTTAGCACCGCTACGTTCCCGGGCGGTGACTGAGAGTGGCGCTCGCAGGAGACCGCTGCCCCCTGTAACTCCGGCAGGGTTAACAGACCGATCTCCTGAGGGCACTGAGGCAAGACGGAGTTTTGTTAGGATAGGACAACATTTGGCTGACTATTTGAAAATCAGGAATCTGAGGCTGCAAAAACAATCTAAATATTGAGAAAATCGCCTTTAAAGTTGCCCAAATGAAGTTCTTAGCAATGCATATTACTAATCAAAAATTACGTTTTAATATATTTACAGTAGGAAATTTACAAAATATCTTCATGGAACATGATCTTTACTTAATATCCTAATGATGTTTGGCATAAAAGAAAAATCAATAATTTTGACCCATACAATGTTTTTTTGGCTATTGCTACAAGGTGACTGAGAGTGGAGCTCGCAGGAGACCGCTGCGCCCTGTAACTCCAGCAGGGTTAGCAGAGCGATGTCCAGAGGGCACTGAGGCGAGACGGACACAGTGTAATGCGGTGAAACCCGCTCCACCCCAGAGGGGCCTGCCCTCATGAGTCCTGGGACAGTGGCGTGAGGACTTCTTGGCCGAGGAACTCTTAGTCTTAAGTACGGTCCGCAGATCCGGCTTAGACTTCGAGGCCCCCGACCCAGAGCATGTGAGGCAAGCTCTGCTTTTGTGCCTCCCTGTATGAGGAGCTGGTACTCGGAGGGGGCTGCTCCCGCCCGTCCGCCCCCAGAGCCGCTGATGTTGTACGTTAACACGCAGAAAACACTTGTCTAATTTAGTCTTCTGCGGCTCAGCCATTTTCTCTGTGGGCCAATCGATATTTAACTTGGCCACGGCACGAGTTACCACCTCCAAGAGCTCCTCATACTGTGGTGATTGAGGGGCCGAGTCCTCATCGACCTCCACCACATCAACCTCCTCGGAGGAAGACAGGCGGAGCGTCGAGCCCATTCCCCGGGGGGAAGTAACCACAGAACGGGCTTCCGATCCCAGAGAACGGGCGCTGGATCTGGCGGGTGAGGAAGAAGATAGGGACTCGCCCGTCTCCATTCCCTCCACCAGATCCATCTGCGAACCCCACGAGCGTAATCGCCGCTCCGCCTCAACGGAAGCGGGACCAGCCCAGCGGGGAACGCTAGAGAAGGCTCCCTCAGCAAAGAGAGCCTTCCGGGAGCAGAGAACATGCATCGAGCTGCATGCTCCGCTCCCAGGCAGACAACGCACAAACTGTGTGTATGCCCACCCGTAATATAACGCGGGCAGGGAGACAGCCTGAAACACTGCCTGCCCTCGTCCTTGCTTATGTGTTTCTTTTTGTCTTGTGCTTTTGACATTATGGACAAAACAACACCAAATAAGACTCACAAATGAATATCAGACTGACACACACACAGAGCGCTTGCTGAATGACAGAAAGCTGACGCCGATTCCACCGCATGTACTTTTATAGCTTCCTGGTCATTACTTCACCTGCCCGTGACGTCTCACCCATCTATTGGACTGATTACACATGGGGTTCAGAGCCAGTCACGCTGAAGGGCGTTCCCAAAGCGTCCTTCGACGCAGCTCAAGTTCCTGAAGAGGAACTACATTTAATTAAATTAATTTAGTTTTGGAGTAATGAAAAGCAAGAAAAGCCCCCATTTCCCCAGTGCTCCAACAGTCTTCCTTTAAATTTCTTAAAATCAGATTAGAGCTTTTTATGTTTAGAAGGTGCGTCAGAAAGTTTCTACTGGGAAATTCATTTATATGGTTTGGTTTTGAAGTGCCATTTCCAGCAGAGAAAAAGATGAGCTAATATATACCTTTGCTTTTAATATTTTCTGAATTGTACTGACCCAGTTAATTTATTGGGAATTACAGTTGCAAAAAAATCCAAACATCAGGCCACCGTGTTCATTTCGATGAGGATTTATTTTTTATCAAAGGCCTGTTTAATTATTTTGGGAAACGTAACAAGCTTAACTGCCTTGGTGTGCGTTCTCTCATTCCGGTTTCTCTACATGGCTATTAGCACAAGCTCTTCCTCCCTCTGGTTAGCCAGTCTGGAAGAAGGAGGATAGACGCTCATGAAATGAAGTCTCCCTACCTTTCATTTAGAAAGTGGAAGATTGTTAGTCTTTTTCTACCCATTTTCACCCTAGCCTTGAAGTGTCCTTCCTGAAGTTATGGATGAAACTGACAAGGTCTGCTCTTTTGATATCATTAAGCTCTGTGAGACTTGTATAATAGAGGGCTTGGATGGCTGCTGTGTCAGCTCTGAAGAAATGAAACTTCAAGGTGGCCCTGAGTCATGAGAGGCAAAGACTAGAGAGCCCTTGACAGTAACTCAGTCACGTCGAGACAGACAACTTTCAAGAGTACATTAGGGCAGTCTTTCTCATATCAGGGGCATCGGCCAATATGTGCTCCATGCCTTCCACTTCTGCTGCCATTTATACATTTACTGTAAGTTTTAATTTTTATTTAATAATTAAATTTGTAATATTACTAAATCATATTTACTAAATTAGATGTTATTTATGTATTTAAAGTAATTTTAAATAAAAACATGATTGATTTAAATAAAATGTATTGTTAATAATTATTAATAATAAATGTATGCATATATAAATAATTGATTTGTACATACATAATTTTATTCCCAAGAATTCCACTTCTTATGTTATGCATTTACTGTCAATTTTTATCATTATTTAATAATAAAAGTAGTAATAAAGCAATGTCAGTATTTTTATGTATTTAAAGTAATTTTAAATAAATAAAATTACAATTAAATTAATAATAATTATTAATAATAAATTGATCAATATATTTAAATGATTGATTTGCATATATATATATATACAGACACGCACACATACATATATAGTAATTAATTATTAAATACATTTAAATAAATGGGTAATTTAATCATTCTCATTTTAAGACTATATAATCTGTGATATTAATATTTTTTAATGTTTGATTTTAAAGACCCTTTTGTTTAATTTTATGATGAGGTCACCGCTTGATATCTGATGTTAAATATGAAGCAAGGAAGAGAAAAAAAATGAAGCAAGAAAGCGTTGAAAACCACTGCATTAGGGAACAGGTCATTCATTAGGTCAGGCCATTAAAATGTATGTAGGAAAACGACTTTATAAGTAACTTTATATTTAACTTTCACCTGAGGACAGCCATACTTTTTTATAATATATATTTGCATTTCACCTCTGATTTTAAAACTGCTGAATTTATAATGCGTTGCAGCATATAATATGTGATGTTCTGGACCGCCTCTGGGTGATGACTCCTTACCTGCACCGTCCAGGCTCCGAAATGACTTTATGAATATAAAAATGAATGACTGTCATCAGAGCTCCCCCTGGCTGACTATTTATTATTACTCACCGTAATTCGTACCTCACAGCAAGACTTAAAAGAGACTCATCCATCATAATGCCTGGAACTCATTGAGGAACAGAAAGGGACACGGACGAATAGCTCCATCATGCAGTTTCTGTGTATAAACACTAAACTGCTGAACTGCCAAAATGAGTTAACCATATTTTTAGAGAAGTGACTGTTAAAAAAAAAACAGTCTTTTAGAGACTTCATGCTTATGGTTCACCTTGGGGGATGTTTATCGGTCTCTTGGGACTTTTCACATTGAATGCAGTGGAGTGTATGACTCTCACACCTGTTTGGCCACGCTGCCCTTTGACTGTCTGTTCAAATGTTAATGGGATGTGAGTGGCAGACACATGTTCTCAGAGAATGAAAGTGCATGTCACGCTTCATCACGCTGGAATGATAGCACATCTGACAGGTCTTCCTGTTAGCCAGGCGTTGGCACAGACAGATGAGACATCAGCCTGGGCCACACAAGCTTGTTAAATTCCTTGGATCTGTCCTCCTCCTCCATGCTGTAATCAGAATTTAGTCATATTTATTAAGCTTCTCAATGTTTTTAATTCAATTATTAAAATCATCTTTGTATAATTAATTACATTAGAACATGGCTAGTGGAAAGTGATCTCTGATAAAAGGTGCTTTTTTCTCCTCGACTGTAATTATCCCTCTCGTTTTTGCTATTGCTGCAATCAGCATCTGAGCACTGACATATTTGATTAAGAGTTATGGTCTTACTTTATAATGTGGGATTTATGGTGCTAAATGCTGATCTGTAGTTTACTCTCTGTCTTGCAGTTGTACTCTGAGTGTCACACTGGAACAGGCCGTTCTTCTGGCCCGCAATCACGGCTTGCCCCCACGATGCATCATGCAGGCCACTGACGTCATGAGGAAGCAGGTATGTTCTGCTGTTTCTTTAGCACTTTTGGCCCTGCAGACTTTTAGACGAGTTTGTTTATTTTGTCCACTAACAATGTCCAACAGTGTATGTACAGTACCATTGAAGGGTCATTAAGATTATTTTAATGTTTTGAAACAAGTCTCTTATGCTGCAAGACTGCATTCATTTGATAAAAAATACAGTAAAATTGTGTAATTGTGATATATATATATATATATATATATATTATCATTAAACAACACATCTGCAATGATGAAATGTGTGTAACATTTTGTGACATTTTAAACGTGACTGTTAAAAAAAAAGATTATCAAGAGGATGAATAATCTTCTCGGTGTCTGTAGACAACTACCCTTTGTGTTCTTGCCCTCTCATATCTCAGTTCTTCTCCTCGATGTCCAGCCGTATCTTTTAAAGTCATAGGAAAGCAGTAGGTGAAGCGTGTGCCTCTGGTGGTGTAATTGCTGATGTTATCAGGATATGATAAGGGACTGACCATGGCTGAAGCACTCACCAGTCAGCAGTGTTGACGCTGAAGCTCTGCACTCACAATCACAGCTGTTTATGCGGCAGTAACGTCCCTCGCTGCTGATCTCGCCTGCAACAGACGCACCTGCCGAGACGCCTCACGTCAAACCAACCTGCAGAGCTATTTGCGGAAACAGCTAATGTTTGTAAAATGTGCAAGATAGATGTTTTCCTTCCTACGTCAAAGCACAGGTGGCCATTTTTCATTTTGACGCGATAGGATTTCCGGAGTGAAGATGCTCTCCATTAAACAGTCCTGTGATTCATATAGCATTGGACATTCATTTAGTTGGCTGCATGTAATGTACAGCAAATGACTCTGGATGTTCTTTGAGTATGTATGTTTTATATCCTAATTTATGATTACAAACAAGTCCATCTAACACATCTGACAAGGCCAGTGTTCGTGAACTGTGACGACGGATGCGGCTTGTAAGTCACAGGTTCAGCTGGCTGGCAGGACTCTGCCGCTGCTCTTTTTCTATGAAATATGAGCCACAGCATCTATGAAGGATGGCAGAGCAGGCTGACTTTTGCAACTGAAGAGGAAAAAACAGATGATCTGTTCAGAATAGGAAATGATTATATGAATTATTTAAAAATAGAAGAAAACCCAGTGCATATTTTAAAAAGTAATTTTCCTTGGTACAGAAATAGAAGTACATTAAAAGAAATTGGATGATTTAATTTCAGTACATGCATGGTGTTGGGCGTATATTTGTGTTTGACAGCACAAAAACTATTTTACATTATATATGTGACCCTGCACCTCAAAAACAGTCCTAAGGGTAAATTTCTCGAAACTGAGATTTATACATCGTCTGAAAGCTGAATAAATAACCTTTCCATTGATGTATGGTTTGGATAGGACAATATTTGGCAGAGGTACAAGTATTTGAATATCTGGAATCTGAGGGTACAAAAAAATCTAAATATTTGCAAATTAAGTTCTTAGCAATGCACATTACTAATCAAAAATTAAGTTTTGATATATTTACATTAGGAAATTTACAAAATATCTTCATGTAACATGATCTTTACTTAATATCCTAATGATTTTTGGCATAAAAGAAAAATCGATAAATTTGACCCATACAATGTTTTTTTTTCTATTGCTACAAAAATACCCCAGTGACTTAAGACTGGTTTTGTGGTCCAGGGTTACATATATGTGTGTGTGTGTGTGTGTGTCTGAAATATACATACATTTCTGATGTAATATATATTAGAATATATTATATCATATATATTTTTACACATTGCATATAGTATATGTATATATATATTTTTTTATATATATTTTATTATATATTCAGATAGCATAAATATATTTCATATAATCTATCAGCCGTGAGGAATTTGTATTTATTATGAATTATTTGTATGAAAACTCAGGCTTTAATGTGTTCATTTATGTTAATTACGTAAATTTTTATATAGCATAATGGAAAAATGTATGCAATTAATCAAGCCTCCTGACCAGTTTGTAAATTAAATCATGAAGAGTTTTTTTACCATCAGCAATTCAAGCTTAAAATAACTCATAATTGCAAAACATTTCCAAACCTCATTAAAAATAAATTAATCTTAGATTAATTATTTGATATATCATGTAATTAATTCAACTAAAACATTTAATCCCAGCCCTAACAAAGCCATTTTAGGTGGATTTGTTTTCATTCCCACTATATATATATTTTTTTTTTTTTACCAGTTTTTTCTTTTTCAAAATTTACCTTTTTTACAATTTAAATTTTTTTTTATTTTATTTTTTTTTTTACTAATTTTCCCCTTTTTTTTAAGTGGATATTTCGTAATACTTCCATAATATACAACACAGCCTAAATGACGCCACTTCTCAACTTTGACCGACTATACACAGAATATGCTCATGCTTATTTAAAGAATAACTGTTCTGACTGGCCTGAAAGTCATTTATAATTATGGCCCTTTTTAGGGAGCAAGAGTGCAGAATTCAGCCAAGAACCTGGGAGTGAGAGACCGCACCCCATCAACAGTGCCAAGGTAACCAGAGCAGCCCACAAACCACTTTCCTCCATCTCTACACACACACATAATTTCAGTCCCCTCACATTCACACTGTGGTTTTCACTAACCTTTCATAAAATGTGCATGAAATAATTTTAGACCTAAATGCCACGGTCCAAAGATTTACACATTTCAGAAAAAAGTTTAGGCCTCCAGAATTATTACAGCACTATATTGACAGGCCTCAAACATTCTGATGAAGGGTTTGCTGTAAACCTCTAAGTGTTTGGAATGGTTGTGGATGAATTTTCATTTTTGACAAACTATTACGTTAAAGCTATTTAATGTGCAGACTTATTTTTATAACAATTTCATCTGTTTTTTGTAAGGTCTACTTTTAAAATAATTTAAAGGGATAGTCGACACAAAAATGAAAACACTGTTATCACTCATGTTGTTCCATAAATTAATGAATGAATGTAACTGCAACCTTTTTTCTGAGAAAGAAAGTCAGAATTGTGAGATATAAACTCTGAGTTTATTTCTCAAAATTCTGAGTTTACATCTTGCAGTTCTGACTTTTGTCTCTGAATTGTGAGTTTACAATTTGCAATGCAGTTTTTTTTTTGTTTCTGCCACAGAACAAAAAAAGGTAATTACAGCTTTTATCTCACATTTCTTACATTTGTCCTCCAATTGCAACTTCTCAGAAATGCGAGTTTATAATTGCCCATCTCGCGAATGACTTTATATCTCACAGTTCTCAGAATTGCTTAATACCAACTGAAAATTCAGCTTTGCATCACAGGACTAAATTACATTTTAGAATATATTAAAATAGGAAACTGTTATTTAAATTGCACTAATATTTCGTAATATTGCTGTTTTTACAGTTTAAATAAATTCAACTTTTCAGAGCATAAATGAATAAAAAAAAAACTATACTAAATAAAAAATCTTAAAAATCATTAAACAAAATTATAATAAATCTTACCAACCATATATATTTTTACATATATGGTACTATATATATATATATATATATATATATATATATATATATATACAGAGTGGACGGAAAGAATA
>NW_015506234.1:408609-416174 GCF_001515645.1 Sinocyclocheilus grahami | reverse complement strand
TGTCTTTTTATTCTCTGTCCTCACTGTATATATATATATATATATATATATATATATATATATATTATTTTATTTTTTATTTTATATATTTACAAATATATATATTTGTAAATATTTTACAAATATGTAATAAATAAATATTTTATTATTTAAAATAGTTTTTTAATTCTGTTAACAGATTGTACAAACTGTGCCAGCCTCCACCTCCTGACGGCGACCCCTGAACCCACGTCTTCAACAGATCTGGACCATCTTTGGTCCAACTCCAGATGACACACACACACACTGTCCACGTCATGAGAGCGTCTGGACGTTCACCTTCACTCCTGCTCAGAGACCGATCTGTCACCTCTCAACTCAAAGGATTCACAGCGTAATATCTGTTGACTTTTGTCAGTTTTTTAAAGGCACCATTATTTTTTTATTTCATGCTTTGCTACGGTGCATCTTATTCTAGACTGAAGATCAAACAAACAGTATGTCTGATCTCCCAGCTGCTGTCAAATCATTCACAAAAATAGAGTGTCAATCACAATGTCTGTTTATTCGTCATGTAAAAAAAATTGCACAGTGCTTTAGTCTATGTATGTTAAGGCGTAACTTTTGTTTATAGTTCCTATTTGGGCATAGCATCCAAAAGTCTCATTGCAACTGTATGTGCATTTTTATTTCATCTATTTTCATATAAATCTTTAACATATGTATAGGTTTGCCTTTCACATTATTAGGTTTCTCAACTTCGAGTTTATTAACACCATAGTGCATTAAGCTACATGTTGCAGTCTTAGTGCTGCAGTCTCAGTGAATATGGAATGACATAAAGTACTGGAACGTTCATACGACACGGTCATCAGTGTTATAGATTTATATATTTGTCACACTTACATAGGTATACAAGTCATTTTGTCTCCACATTTAAAAAGAAATCAGTACTCAGGAGTTGTTATGTGTTATATTAATGTTGCTTAAAATAACAAATTAATTAATCATTACTATGCAATATTGAAAAACCGCTCTAAACAGGAATTGTTTATTAACTCAAGTTCCATTTTGAGAAATGAAGATGTTTTATACAATACATCTGTCTGAATTAATATGCTCTGGATAAAAGCAGCCAGAAGGGAACATAAATTCATGTGAAAATATTACTGTAAAAAAGTTTTCACTGAAAAAGACAGTTATTTATTTTGTCATAAAACTAACCCATTTTGAGATTTTCCAAATACATTTATCTTTTCTTTTCTTTTCTTTTTTTAACCTGAAAACCAGGTTGATTTCCCCATTATTACAATAAATTGTAATGTCAAAATGTAATTAATTTCAAATAAAAATGTTTAAGAGAAAACGCAATCATCAAAAGTCTTCAGTTTTTGATGGAGCTGTGTGACTAAACATTTATGCAAAAGACTTTAACAGGGAACTTTGTGCTGCAAATCTGTCACAGATCTCTCCAGTGAATGCATTTAGTCTGCGTTTGACAGTATGCATGTGCTGAGTGCACACAAACTCCCAGCTGCTTTATGTGCTGTGCTGTCATCCATCAAATATGCAGCTGGTATCAGACCAGTTAAAGTCTTCAGGAATCTCACTAATGGCCTCTGTATGTAGGCAACTGTCTTTGACAAACATTGTTTACCTGTCATAATTTCCCCGGGCTCATTGTCACTTGCAGTTTTTGTAAATGGTTTCCAGATGTTCTGTAATAACTTAGTGACACTAATATATAGTAACAACAATGGTGCCTATGTGTAAATTGGAAAAAATTAAACTATTATATTTTTAAATATAAATTATTATTATTATAGACTTTCCAATCCCAAAAGATTTAGCATTGAATTATATTATGTATTATATATATATATATATATATATATTTTTTTTTTCTTTTCATTCTACTGGCCTGCGTTTCACAGTGTGAATGGCCCTTATACAGTACGTAATAATCAACTTATTTATTTGCTTCTTAACCCATTCTTGACAGCAATCATCATTTTCGTAAATAATTGGTCACTTATTAATGGTTACATCTTAAAAAAAAGAGTATAGACCTAATGCAGAGTATAGACCTAATGCAGAATGAAATGCGTTGCTTATGTATTTTAATGCATTACCCTTTTGAAACTGGGACAGGTGAGCATTATTCAATTCAATTCAAGTTTATTTGTACAGCGCTTTTCACGATACAAATCGTTGCAAAGCAACTTTACAGCAAATTAAGTTTCTACAATATTTAGTGGTAGCTTATCAGTGGTGACTGTCAGTTAATGTACATATGGCAGAAATGTACGGAAAAATCAATTAAAGACGTAATAAAACAGACGATGAACACTATTAACAGCAATTATTATATGATGCAATCAAACTTATAGCAAAATGTGGTAGTTCTGTATGTTGTTTCAGGGTTGGCATCATCTGAGGTCCTCTGAGGGGTTGGCATCATCTCTTCTCAGGTGTTCTGGATCCAGACTGAAGCTTGTGTAAATCCTAGTGGCAGGAACAGAGAAGCAAATATAGACATAATTAGCATAGTTGCTGTTCCAACCAAGCAAAATTTATTTGTTTAGCCCAAGTTAAAGAATAATAATGTGCATTTTATCAGATATAACTGCAGTACAAGATTATGAGATGCATTATTTGAATGCTTGGCCAAAGAGATGTGTCTTTAATCTAGACTTAAACAGAGAGAGTGTGTCTGAACCCCGAACGCTATCAGGAAGGCTATTCCAGAGTTTGGGAGCCAAATGCGAAAAAGCTCTACCTCCTTTAGTGGACTTTGTTATCCTAGGTACTACCAAAAGTCCAGAGTTTTGCAACCTTAGGGAGCGTGATGGATTGTAGCGTGGTAGAAGACTAGTTAGGTACACAGGAGCTAACCCATTAAGGGACTTATAGGCAAGCAATAATAATTTGTAACTGATACGGAACTTAATAGGTAGCCAGTGCAGAGACTGTAAAATTAGGGTAATATGATCATATTTTCTTGACCTGGTAAGGACTCTAGCCGCTGCATTTTGGACTACCTGTAGCTTGTTTATTGAAGATGCAGTACAACCACCTAGCAGTGCATTACAATAGTCCAGTCTAGAGGTCATGAATGCATGAACTAGCTTTTCTGCATCAGAATAAATGCAGTATGCATGTATTATTATAATGTATTATAAATGCAAATTATAAATGTGGCTTATTTACGTGCATACAAGATTAGACTATAAGAAGTCATAAGAATTCTTCATAATGCAAGTTTCATACAAAGTACGTGCATATGAATTGAATAATGACACTTACTCTATGTAAACAACGAGGGCGGCCCTCTCAGACCTGAACAGCCAATGAATAAACATGCATGTAAGGTGTAATGTTTTTGATTGGCTTTGAGAAGAAGCCGTCGCCAGCTACTCTGCCGAGACCGGAGGAGGGATAGTCCCAGCAGATAAGATAGTGATCAAACCGAGGGAGGACGCTGCAAAGCCCGTTACTTTCAGCATGTGCTGGAGCAGCAGCCGAGCTCTCAGCGCTGGATGTCCGCTCTCTGCCCGCTAGAGATCCATCCGCAATCCCGCACGTCTGAAGATGCTTGGCGATATTTAACGATATCCAAACCTTTTGCTGTTTAACGCAACACATTCTCATGGCGTCTCTACAGCAGTCAAGAATTCAGTCATACCTGGAGAAGAATAAGATCGGACCCTTGTTTGAGGTATGTTACAACTTTTCACAAAAAAATGTTCGTGAGGTACCTCGGGATTTTGCTGCAGTGTAAATGAATGAGGCAGGAGCTACTTGAGTCTGCGCGAACGTACATTGAGATGTGACTTAGAGTTGAATTGTAATTAAATGATAGCAAAAGGCATTTCAAGAACATTTTATTGTGTTTTAATCCGTTTGATTTGGGAAGTGAATGAATGTAAGCGGGTTATTTGCGCTTATAAAGCTTCCTGCATTCACTTACCTTCATTCGATCAATTAAACTGTGGAAAACTAGAGATGTTGGACTTGATTTGTTGCATTAGCCACTAAAGCATTCAGCTCTCATAATAGCCTCGTCTATAGAAATAATCTGAGGTAATGTGACGGAAGATGTTTCTGCTGACTGGACGCTTTCTCTCAGTAACCCAAACTGATGCCTTTGTTACTGTTATCAAGATTTTCCTGTTAAAGTATACTGTTTTTGGAAAAGTCAGGCTCCTCTCAGCTCTCTTCCTGGGTTATTTCTTTACATTTGCAATATATAGTTAGTGTATTTTGGCTCATCTAATGAATGTTGTAGCCTACTGTAAATATGGAGACATGGGAATGCTGTAACACGGGGTGAGTTGTAACGATTTAAACAAATTGGAAATGAGCTACAAAGGATGAAATTAATATCATACATGAACATGACCCTTATGAAGCGAAAAGTTGTAAGAATCTGTAAAAAATGTAAAATAGGACCAAAACCAATTTTGAGGTAATGTTAAAAAGCTAGAAGCTTGTAACGCTTTCTAATATATGCTACTTTACTGGACCTGCAAAGATTGCACAAAATGAGACAGTGTATACGTTTACATTTTAAAATGTGTACTGTTATACTACAGTAAATTCGTGTTTTAAATTAACGTTACAATCTATATGTAACAGCAGATGTCTTTGTATTTGTCATTGATTTAAAGAGTTTAGGAGTAAGTAGTAGGTTTCTAAACTACTTAAATTTAGCCGACCAATATGTCTGAAACAACAGAAACTGGACACACCAGTCACCTTGAGAAAAAGGACTTTTCTGCTCCACACCATAATGAACTAAAATAGCGTTGTCATCCACCAACGCTATTACCTCTGTGAGGCATCTGTAGTAAGAAGCATAGTCCATACGAGTCAAACTGCTGATGTATCAACTGTCTTGTAGCCGGGACTGTGTGCATGCGCTGAATATTAAACAGCAATAAAGCTAAAAGCAGCGCGTGTGTGACCTAGTACCATGGACAGCGGCGCCGCGCAGTGAACGCTTGAGTGGCTTGCGGGAGTGTCTGTCGCCTTCTTTCCCTTTGTTGGTTTGGGAGTATTTCATATCTGAGAATTGTTTAGGCCAATAAACGGTCTCTTGAAACTGCCTCAGGTTGGTCTGACAGTTCAAATAGTACTTCTAAAGATGGTAAAACTTTATATCATAGTGCACACACATATACAGTAACACGTAACTGTAATTGAAAGTAGATTAGAATGGGGCTAGTTGTCACACTGTATGTATCCTAATAACTAGCAGTTTTTGAGTCAAAACGTCCTAACAAAAATATGTATTTTCTCTAGCAGTAGTTTTGTATGGTGGAACATCTAGTCTTAAAGGGTTAGTTCACCCAAAATTTTAAATTACCCCATGATTTACTTACCCTCAAGCCATCCTAGATGTATATGACTTTCTTCTTTCAGACGAATACAATCGGAGTTATATTAAAAAAACATCCTGACTCTTCCCAGCTTTATAATGGGAGTGGATGGTAGCCCAAAATGTGAAGTCCAAAAAATTGAACCAATCCATTATAAAAGAAGTCCACACGGCTCCGGGGGGTTAATAAAGGCCTCTCAAAGCGAAGCGATGCGTTTGTGTAAGAAAAATATCCATATTTACAAGTTTATAAACCTTAATCTCCAACTTCCGCTAACTGTCGTACGCGCGTTCACGAGAGAGTGCCGTCCAGCAGATGATGTAGGCATAGCGTAAACTCCGGTGAGGATATGCTAGTCTTGTGGGAAACAAGTTTTGTTTACAGCAAAGGAAAACCAGTGTCCTCTTGGCTTATATTGAAATCCTCCGACATTTTTCTTTACAAATCCTCGTTTTGTACTACTAATTCGTGACCGCTGTTTTGTTTTGCTCTCTCCTCTGCGCTTCCACGTTTGTCACTTCCGTGTTCGTCACTGCGTTTGCCTACGTGCTACGTCATCCGCTGGATGCCACTCTCTCGTGAATGCGTGTCAGCACACGGCCACGGCCACCACTATGGGGTTTTCTGTCAATTGTAAGCATAGAACAGAGTATACTGTATTGACAAAGTAAAGTAAAGATCATACTGTAAGAATACTGTAACATGTTTGATGAATTTACATGCATTACAATTTACTGCATAGGTAATGGTAAAGCATAGTATATATCCTCCACACTTACCGGTTTTCTTGGCGAAAAGTTCGGCTGATAGAATTTACCAACCCAATCTCATGAAAATACATACCTCTGGGTACTTTTCTGCAACACCGTTTTTACGTACCTTACTGCACGTTTCACCGCAGTTTCAAAGAGAAATGTCCACTGAGTGGCGCTAAAACAGAATACAATCGGAGTTATATTAAAAAAACATCCTGACTCTTCCCAGCTTTATAATGGGAGTGGATGGTAGCCCAAAATGTGAAGTCCAAAAAATTGAACCAATCCATTATAAAAGAAGTCCACACGGCTCCGGGGGGTTAATAAAGGCCTCTCAAAGCGAAGCGATGCGTTTGTGTAAGAAAAATATCCATATTTACAAGTTTATAAACCTTAATCTCCAACTTCCGCTAACTGTCGTACGCGCGTTCACGAGAGAGTGCCGTCCAGCAGATGATGTAGGCATAGCGTAAACTCCGGTGAGGATATGCTAGTCTTGTGGGAAACAAGTATTGTTTAAAGCAAAGGAAAACCAGTGTCCTCTTGGCTTATATTGAAATCCTCCGACATTTTTCTTTACAAATCCTCGTTTTGTACTACTAATTCGTGACCGCTGTTTTGTTTTGCTCTCTCCTCTGCGCTTCCACGTTTGTCACTTCCGTGTTCGTCACTGCGTTTGCCTACGTGCTACGTCATCCGCTGGATGCCACTCTCTCGTGAATGCGTGTCAGCACACGGCCACGGCCACCACTATGGTGTTTTCTGTCAATTGTAAGCATAGAACAGAGTATACTGTATTGACAAAGTAAAGTAAAGATCATACTGTAAGAATACTGTAACATGTTTTACAATTTACTGTAAATGTAATGGTAGAGCATAGTATATATCCTCCACACTTACCGGTTTTCTTGGCGAAAAGTTCGGCTGATAGAATTTACCAACCCAATCTCATGAAAATACATACCTCTGGGTACTTTTCTGCAACACCGTTTTTACGTACCTTACTGCACGTTTCACCGCAGTTTCAAAGAGAAATGTCCACTGAGTGGCGCTAAAACATGGGTTCAATACGTGAACCCTGGCACGTTTTTATTACGTTGATATAGGTACATATTGCTGTGTTTTTATTACGTTGATATAGGTACGAATTGCTGTGTTTTTATTATGTTGCTTCAGGTACGTATTGCGGCGGTTCAGAATTCAAATATTCGGGGACTGTCGCTAAAAGTTAATGTTCTATCGTGTTGGAAATATGCCCTACACCAAACCCAACCCTAAACCTGCCCGATAGTGTTAACAAATGCAAAACTGACATAAAAACACATTTGTTGACGCAACCGTGTTATTTGAACTTACTTATATGCAGATTTGCACCATTTTGTCAAACCGTAGTTACACGGGATTTGAACCGGAGCTCCTCACCTCTCAAGTACGTCTCCGTACTCCGTGA
>NW_015506234.1:394352-407936 GCF_001515645.1 Sinocyclocheilus grahami | reverse complement strand
GTTTTTATTACGTTGATATAGGTACGTATTGCTGTGTTTTTATTATGTTGCTTCAGGTACGTATTGCGGCGGTTCAGAATTCAAATATTCGGGGACTGTCGCTAAAAGTTAATGTTCTATCGTGTTGGAAATATGCCCTACACCAAACCCAACCCTAAACCTGCCCGATAGTGTTAACAAATGCAAAACTGACATAAAAACACATTTGTTGACGCAACCGTGTTATTTGAACTTACTTATATGCAGATTTGCACCATTTTGTCAAACCGTAGTTACACGGGATTTGAACCGGAGCTCCTCACCTCTCAAGTACGTCTCCGTACTCCGTGAGCTACCGAACAAACCTACTGTCAATGAAAACCCATTGATATGATGCTGGATATGTGCGGTGCTAACATTCAAAAGCATCAGTTTTCAAATCTCCCAGCATATTAAAATTGATTTGAAGTCATAACATGATATTCTTCAAGTAATTGTGCGGAAATTTTGCTTTATTCTTCGAAACTCTGTAAATGCGTGTGAAAAGGAATAAAAGGTGTCGGAGTTTTACTGCCTCTAGTGTTCATTTATTTTGGAAACTGCAGTGATATGTACTTATTGGTACGTATTTCGTGTCTCGCGAAAATGTGACCCCGGGTACGTTTTTGCCATGAGACCAGGTTGGAATTTACAGTTGATCTTTTTAGATTTGGATCAACTAATCTGGCAGCCTCTGCCATAGTAAGGCCTCGGTTCACCACATGATCAACGATGATGGCCTGGACTTCATTAGGGACAACAGTTCTGCCTCCCTCTCTCTGATGACCAACCCTTTGACGGGCCCCATGTCCACCTCTCTGACCTCTCTGTTGGTGCCCATGCCCACCTCTCTGACGGATCCCTTGTCCACGAACTCTTCCTATTCCTTGCTGTCTATCCTGCTCCATGTTGAAAGAAATTTCCAGTGTTTACACCCCCACTTTTATATATAGTGACCAATTGTGATTACCACTATGTGAAATCAATTAGCAATAATGAGTATTCATCATGTGTGGTTACATGTAATTTAGATGTTTGTACAAACACACATTTTATTTGTGTAGTTCTCGAAATCCATATACTGCATAGCTAACAAACCAATTTAAAATGTATAGGTTTACCAAAATGGTTCAGTGATTAACCATTAAGAGCAGTTGGATTAAGTGTTGGTCAAATGTATTTACTCAAATCAGAAGAGAAGGATATCAACAGAATTGTGAGCATTGCATTGTGAAAGACAAGTACTTCATATGAAAGGTATTTCTTTGATGATACACTGATTAGGTGTGGTGAAAAAGTTAATGTGTAATTTTGTGTCTTGTACTCAGTCAATTGAACATGTGATTACATGTTTGAAAAAACAGCCTTTTTGATGATCTGCTTTGAGTTTTGTACTAACAGTTGTGAGGTTTTACCACATACTTGTGAAATTAGTACCAAAGTGATCAACAAAAATTGTAATGAACAAATAGCAGGACTGGGGCAAGTTGTCACACACTTTTTTACACCATTCACTGGTGTAAAAAAGTGTGTTACAACTTGCCCCAGTCCTGCTATTTGTTCATCAGTATTATACAGTAACACAAATAATGTAATGTAAAGTATGACCCTAAATTTTCATTTGCACTTAACTGACAAATATTAACATATTAAGCAGGGACACTGGTTTTTGTCCATCAGGCTCTGCTTCTGTTATTTTATAATGTCACTGCAAACAGCTGATATAGAGCCTCAGTTTGTTTGCACATCATAACTATTATCAGTATCTCTTTGCAGGTGTGTTTGCCCAGTGTGTTTCCACTGTACGCTGTAACTGTGCTCACTACGAACACTTTGGCACAGCAACTCAGACATACTGTACGAAAAAATGATAAATGACCCTCTCAAGCTACTTTTCCAGTTCTTGAAAAAATGAAGTCACCAAGTAAACTTAAATTGAGGTCACTGTGTATGCAATATGCATGTGACTGGGGAATAAGACGACTTTAAAGTATCAGACCTTCCTCACTGAAGCATGGCAACACAGAACTGAAATATTTTATAGGTCAGTATTTTTTAAAATGTGAAATACATTTGTATGCCACATAATTTAGCTACTTTTATGAATATTCATGCTATAAAACTAGTTTTTATCTCTCTTTAAACTGACTTATCACACAGACACATTCAGTGTCAGCAGCAGCAAGAAGAGAAGAGCAATTTGTTACCATTTTTAAGACCTTATCGCTTCACTTAAGACCAGATTGGATGGGAGTCGACATAGTTAACTGGTGATCGGCCCTCTGGCTGCTCTGAATTAATAAAAAAGTTCTCCCTGAGAAAAAAGGGGGAAAAATGTAATAAATGTAACAGAGCAGACAACACTTACTGCATGCTTATATGTCTTCAAATTAATATAATTAAATATACCTGCACTAAATTAGAGGCTTTAACTATTTTAATTTTCCAGTAGAGTGACAGATTGTGTGGGGGTTGAGGATCAAGATATACTGCTGTGTTGATTAGCTTCAACTGTTTTGCCTGAGTGCATTTTTTTTGCATTCATTAGTGAAGAGATATTTTAATTGACATCTTCTTAAGTCTTTCCTAGAAGATTCGCTTTCTAACGATGCCCAAGATCTGTACTGAGAACTTGTACTGTACTTTTTTAAAATCTCATTTTGTTCTCGTTTATGCTTTGGCAATAAAAATAATAAATAATGAGAGTTTTCAGGTTAAAACAAACCTAAGACTAAACGTAAGGAAGCAGAGAGAAGCGGACAGCAGAATTTATAGCCTCATAGGCAGTTGAAGCGATTATTTGTTCCACTCAGCTGTGACGAGAACAAGTTTGGGGCAGGAACAGGAAAACAGGCTATCAATAGCCAATCAAAGCAGTCGTCTCGCAGTGTAATGGTTGTAGGCAGTGCAATAAAGGGAGTAAAATGTTTGTAAAGCAGCAGGATAATTGATCTCTGTTGTGAGAATTGTGCATTCACTCACAAAATACACTGTAGCTTGAGCAAATCGAGGCTTGATGAGCATACTAATGCATTCAAGCAATAAAACCACAGGTACGATCACACAAGTCATTTCAGTATTCAGAACATATAGGGTTAACATATGTTTCATTTGGACAGTATGTGTTTATGTGTATACTGGAATCTTATCATTATGGTTGGAGGTTTGATTTGCGGCTGTCAAAGACAGTACTTGCAGTTTACTGAGCCACATAAAAACTTTGTAGAAATCGTGTAGTTTTATTGGCCCCGATTTCTCTCCCTCACAGTGGGGAAAGCATTTAATTCACCCAATGAAAAATTGCTGAACATCAGGCCACCTAAAATGTAGATGAGTTTGTTTCATCATCGAAACAGATGTGGAGAAATTTAGCTTTACAACATTTGCTCACCAATGGATCTTATGCAGTGAATGGGTGCCGTCAGAATGAGAGTTCAAACAGCTGATAAAAACATCACATTAATCCGCAAGTAATCCAGAAGACTCCAGTCCATCAATTACCATCGTGTGAAGCAAAAAGCTGCGTGTTTGTAATAAACAAATTAATTTAAAAGTTAAAATACATGTCCTCTATCCATAATATTATTTACTCCGTTGGAAAAGTCATCTGAATCAGGAGAGAAATATGCACAGATCAAGCACCGTTTACAATCGAAAACAGTCCAAAATCAGTTCTAAACAAGTATGTTGGTGGATTTATGATTTATGAACAGAGGTTGGACATTTTCACTGTAGGAAGTGTTTTTATGGATTATGGACTGATATTTTGACCAGAAGCATTAAATATATATTATGTTTATTACAAAAGCACAGCTTTTCACTTCACAAGATGATAATTGATGGACTGGAGTCATGTGGATTACTTGTGGATTATTGTGATGTTTTTTTTATCAGCTGTTTGGAGTCTCATTCTGACTCATTCACTGCAAATAATTGGTGAACAAATAATGCTAAATTCCTCCAAATCTGTTCCGATGAAGAAACAAACCTACATCTTGGATGTCCTTGAAGTTGAGTACATTTTCAGCTTTATTTATTTATTGGTGAACTACTCCTTTAAGAGTCCTGATGTACAGTACATTGACTGAAATTATGGTGTGGATGCTTATTGATAGGGTCTAGCCATTGTGCTATATCATAAGGGATGTAAATGCAAGATTTATGAGAAAGATTTATTTTGCCATAAGACCATCTCAATGCATTTCAGAGTCAAGGGTACACTGGCCCAGAGTGCATTGCTTTGTTCTAGAAAAGTAATTCAGTGTATAGACCAATTTGTGCGGCTCAGCTTCTCCAGGGCTCTGTGTAAGGATCACAGCCTAGACCTCCCTGAAATAGTGTCAGCCGATGTTCACTGAACTCTTGGTGTGAAGGAACTAGGGGTTGAAGGTTGTTTGGTAATTCCTGTTCTTCTAGTTTCTCCTTAGCTTGCTGTACCTGTGTCTTAAAGGGGTCATATGATGCGATTTAATTTTTTCCTTTCTCTTTGGAGTGTTACAAGCTCTTGGTGCATAAAGAAGATCTGTAAATTTGCAAAGACTAAAGTCTCAAATCCAAAGAGATATTCTTTATAAAAGTTAAGAGTCAGCCACGCCTAATCCGCAAGTAATCCAGAAGACTCCAGTCCATCAATTACCATCGTGTGAAGCAAAAAGCTGCGTGTTTGTAATAAACAAATTAATTTAAAAGTTAAAATACATGTCCTCTATCCATAATATTATTTACTCCGTTGGAAAAGTCATCTGAATCAGGAGAGAAATATGCACAGATCAAGCACCGTTTACAATCGAAAACAGTCCAAAATCAGTTCTAAACAAGTATGTTGGTGGATTTATGATTTATGAACAGAGGTTGGACATTTTCACTGTAGGAAGTGTTTTTATGGATTATGGACTGATATTTTGACCAGAAGCATTAAATATATATTATGTTTATTACAAAAGCACAGCTTTTCACTTCACAAGATGATAATTGATGGAGAGTAGCACTTGTTGTTTGTCATTTCTCTGATCACAAATGCAGACAGGGTTTTATAATCACGTGGCATGATGCAATGCAACGCAACGCGTAAAAATACAGTACAAGTCATTATAATCAGTAATTATGTCCCCACTGAATGCAACAAATGCCTCGTTTGTAATGGGTTTTAATGTTTATGTCTCTTCGCTCTGGCCGGGACACGGCATCAACAATATGTGAGGGGCGTAACATTTTACATCTCACACTTGAGGTTTTCAGCCAATCACAACGCATTAGATAGCTGGCCAATCACAGCACACCTCGCTTTTTCAGACCGATGAGTTTTGTAAAAATCTATGCGTTTCAAAAAGGCGGGGCATAGAGGAGAAACAATAATGTACAGTATGTGGAAAAGAATGTGTTTTTTTTTACTTTAAACCACATAAACACATTTCATTACACCAAATAAACAAAAGAATGTTCTTTTTAGCAGCATCATATGACCCCTTTAAAGCTGCAGTGTGTGATTTCTGCACCCCTAACATCAGCAAACAGGATGTATAAGGAACGTAATATGTTATGTGCAGTGATTTACCCTTTTTCTTTTTCACACTCTTTGCCTTCAGTGGTTCATTTTAAAAGGTCATGCAGTTTGACTAATGAATATAGTCTCAAACAATATTGTCAAACGCTGCATGCATGATAATTGTAAAAGAGATGCCAAAATGCTGTTCAAAATAGTTTTATATGGATTACAGCATGTCAGCTTCCCAAAGGTATTTAATGTCAGTTACCCCATCACTGATAATGTCATTTTGAGAAGTGATATTTAGTTCAACAGCACGGTATGTTGACTGTATCTTTGCATTAGTGGCAGGGATTTTTCTGCAGGTTAAATCGTTAGGGGTGCATAATGACAAAAAAAGATATCTCAATATTTTCTTGAATATTTCCGATAATGATAATTAGATGATATTTTGCTGAGTTTGTTATTGTGCAGGTACTTATGTTTAGGACTGCCGTGGACAGCTGACTCCCAAAGCTTTTGATATTCTTCATATTCTGTGCAGTGATTAATTTGCAGGAGTAACTGTTTAAATTGATTTTTACCTTTTTTTTTACCAATTTTTTTAAACAAATGAAATGTATGCATCATCTTTTGTGTCAAATTCTTAAATGTAATCAATAAATTCATATAGTAAGACACTATAGGGCTGTTAGCAATCAAATGAAATCAGTATTAACAAAATTTTGTGTTTGCGATGCAGAGGTGGTACAGAATCTGCATCTGAAGTGGCATTTAGATGCATTTACACAGGCTGTTTAATGCAAGACATGAATGCATTTAACCTGCAGTTACAAATGGCATAAATAATGTTTTGAAGTTTAAAAAAAAAAAAAAACCTTGAATACTGATATTTGAAATGATTTGGAGAAAAAAGGGAAAATATACTTTAAATATGAACTTAAAATCGCCAAATCACTGCATAAGTGAGTCATTGAGCCATTCATTCAACCAATTTGTTCAAACAGCTGATTGATTCAGTAATGAAACGCCGTTGTGTGTTGCTCAGAGATGCAAACAGTTCTGCTGTGGCTTTGTTTGTAACTATTTTCGTTGTCGAAATACAGCAAAAATTAGAATTGTTGTGTCTTAAATGTAAGTCACTTAATATTAAAGGGGTCCTATTATGCTCTTTTACAAAGTCTTGATTTTGTTTTGGGGTTGTACTAGAACAGGCTCTCATACTAGGTTGTTCGAAAAACACATTATTTTCACATAATTTACATTATTACAACACCTCTCTCCCCAGTCTGGCATGAACGGCTCGAATATTTTCTGTATCAAATGAAGGTCCGCCTTCTGAAATACGCAATGTGCTGTGATTGGTTAGCTGGGCCAGTGTGTGTTGTGATTGGCAGCACTAGGCGCCTGGTCGGAAAATGTCATGCCCCTTACCATAGACGCTTGCGAGCTTCAGTGTAAATATTGCTTCAAAATCGAATCAATTTGAGCGCGATTTAAACCCGGATGATTGTAACCACTCTTAGTACGTCTGCCTTGGGAAAGCTAGCAACATACATAGTGTCTCCGACATAATGATAACACTTGTTGCCTTCTCTAGTGCAGCTCAACCAGGTCTCGTCCCATTCGTTGGTATTTGTGATATCACAA
This sequence comes from Sinocyclocheilus grahami, assembly GCF_001515645.1. Taxonomy (NCBI): domain Eukaryota; kingdom Metazoa; phylum Chordata; class Actinopteri; order Cypriniformes; family Cyprinidae; genus Sinocyclocheilus; species Sinocyclocheilus grahami. The sequence goes on along the minus strand of NW_015506234.1, from coordinate 400,783 downwards.
ATCCCGGAAAATATGCGTTGTAGTCCAAACGAGTCGTTCGGTGTAGTTTTTGAAAGTGATTTCTGTTAAATAAAATATCTCCTTTTGAAGTGAACTTTGAGCGTTGTAACTTTGCAGATCTTTTTTATGCTCAAACAGCAACATTACAGACTAACTAAAGTTGAAAAAGTGAAAAAGCATAATAGGACCCCTTTAACTTCTTGTTTACTGAGCTGTTCATCAAATCAATATCATATTTGCACTGTACTCTTAAGTGTGATATTAACTACATTAGATATGGGTTAGTCATATGGGGGCATTTTTTCCCCTTATCTTGAATTTTGGGGGAATTCTAAATGTATTTTAATAGACTAAATCACGCAGTGAAAGCATGAAATCTAAATGCCCTGGCGCAGTAGTCTCTATTGACTTTTTTGAGTGAGTCATTTAAATTATTTATTCAACGATTAGATCAAACACATTGCATACTTCCCTTCTATATAGTAGGTAAAATACTGTAGGTTTGTAACTCTAACTTAAATTACTTCTGGTGAGATTCTAAAGTGTGCACCCAGTGGAAACTTTACTATATCATGAGGCCACAAGGTAGGGTTTGTAAATGGCAGAGTAGCAACACAACTGGTGCCAGTGTGTTACAATTTGGCAATATTGCTAATGTGATATGTCTGGATTAAATTCAGACTTCACACATTCACACTATAAAGAATGTAAGTTTTAACAGTTGTGAAGTTATTACTTATTAAAAAGAAGTATCTAGTCAAGAGAGTATTCGATTTCGGACACAGTCTGTTTTTGTGAGTGAGTCATTAAATCATTCGCTCAGAAAAACTGATTCATTCAAGAATGAAGCGCCTTTACTGTTTTGAACTGCTTTGACTTCATTTGGAACTAAAAATAGACAAAATATAATAGCAACATCACACAATTGTGCTGGTGGTCCAAATAAAAAATGCAATGAAATGGTGAATAACAAATATGTTTGCATTGTGCACATGTTGACCATGGCTTTGTTTTGTATTGAGTATTATGTTTGAGGTCCTCTGGTTCTAGATTTCTTGAGCTGCAACTGTCATTATGAAGCTCCTCGGTGTCCCACAAGTGAAAAATTGAATGCTACATCAGCACACAGAATATCGATAAAACCAATTGGCTGGAGAATCATTGCATTTCCCACTTGTAATTGAAAATGACACCTACCACAGGCAATTGAAACCTCAAGAACTGTTCATTCTGGGTTGGAATATCTCAGTGGGTAATATAGATACAGTATATCATAAGATTCAGCCAAAAAGTTCAGATTGGATTGGGAGCCTATAACTTAATGGGATATTTTTGGGGGATGTATGATAGGGAACCATTTTCCATCATTCAATAGACAACCTTAAATGAGACAAAACTGTGTAGGTCTTGTTGAGACTTCGTTAATTACAGCAGAGGGGCTGCACACACACGTACACACACACACACACACACACACACACACACACACACACACACACACACAGCTCTGTACAGTACCCTGAGGAGAGACACACACATACAGCAGGGTTGGATAATGGAGAGGAGATAGAGAGTTCCCTCTCTTGCCTTTATTTATAGAGGTTTCTTGGCGGTCTGTGCACTAATTAATGTTTCAGTGACCCGCAGACACCCGAGGCGTCAGCGCAGCATGAGCTCCCCTCTGTTGATCTTGAGCAAATGCCCTGCGTTACAAGACAAGCTCACCTGATAGTCAGAAGTGAAATAAATGCAATATTAAGTGGATCCCGTGAACAAATCATGGCCAAATTGGCATGTCTGAAAATGTAGCATTTCCTTATTAAGAAATGTGACGCCATCCAGATGGGAAAATCTGTGATTATCAAATTTTTTCACAACGCTTCTGATATATATTGATCTTTGTCGAACACTGTAATTAAAGGTAAATCCCTCGTTGTGTGTCTTCGTGCACATTCAACATGGGTTTAGATTTTTTTCAGCAAATTTCTGCCTTTGTGAAACAGTTTGGGGGTTTAAGTAGATATCTTAGTCAGCGTACTGTAAAAAGAAAGTTAAAGCAATAAAGTCTGATCACAGACTGCTCTGAATGATGTAACCAAGTCATATCTTAATTATGCACTGTATTGTTTTTTTAAATCAAAATTATATTAATGTTTTTTTTAAATAATCTCTTATTTGATCAAAATATAGTACAAATAATATTATGAAATATTTACAATTTTAAGTAACTGTTTTCTATTTTAATATATTTTAAAATGTAATTTATTCCTGTGATGCAAAGCTGAATTTTCAGTTGCCATTACTCCAGTCTTCAATGTCACATGATCCTTCAGAAATCATTCTAATATGCTGATGTGGTACTCAGTTATAATCAGTTATTACTGGTGTTCAGTTATTAATGATGATTCTTATTATTATAAACGTTAAACGTTTTGGCGGCTTAATGTTTTTGTTAAACTCACCAGTTATTTTAAAATGTATTCATATAGAAACCATTCTTTTAAATTGTAATACTATTTCACAATAAATAAATATACAAATCTTAATTATTTCTAACCGTAATGTATACATGCCACTGTATATACAGTATGTAGCATACTTCATATTTAATATTTTATATATAAATGAGTTGTTATGTGGTCGGTGTTGCTCTTTGCGGCTGTACCACTCCTAGCCTTTCCTCCTCCTCCTGTCTCAAGGGCTGGAACCCATCCAGAACTCTGTCCCAGCCTTCAGTCAGCGTCTCCCTGCTGAGACGTAAGGCATAAATGAAAGAATCAGAGGAATAACGAGAGTGCAGTCTCAAGCAATGCTGAGCTCTGGTTAAAAAGTCACCATATATATACAGTAAGATCAACAGTGGCAACATATTAATAACGTATTGCATCCATACTGTGTTTAGACAGTGAGTCAGGAGACTATAGTAAATAATTCATTTGAATCCCTTAACAAGGAATTGTTGCTTCATTTTCTGAAGAGTTTCTGGCAGTGACTGAGACAGTCTGTGGTAAACACACAGTATCAGTTTCCTCATGACTCTGAAAACACTCATGAACTCTGCTAAAGGAAGAGACTTCAAGGACGTGAACAGAACAGAAGATATCAAGAGAAGTTGTGTCAGCAAGAGCAAGGATAATATGTTTAATGAAAACAATTTGGATGTTATTTCAACCAGTCATGAAGGACTATTTGTTTAAAACATCAACATCTGAACTGTCCATCTGAATGGTAACACATATTTATTTTATTATTATTATTTGAAAAAAAAAATTGTCCAAAAAATCATAATCACATCCTGCATTAAAGATTGTTATAGTATTCAAGAAATGTAATGAATGCTTTCTAGACTGAAATAACATAAATAATTATTGCTGCGGTTAGTTATCACAACTTGAAATTCAACACTAGAATAAGTAATAATGTGTTGTTTCAGATTTATAAAGTAAGTGTTCCTGCTTGCTATAAAATTAGAAGTTTAGTTAACTTTAATTTAGTTTGGATTTGGATATTAAGGTATCACAACAAATGTTAAGTTGTTATAACTAATTGCAGCAGCATTTTTTACAGTGTATATAAAATACAGCACATATAACATTAAATAAACACTTTAATCAGATTGATTATTAATATTGCAAACCCCTTTCAGGGCATCTCTACTTAACCAGCAGGATTATTTTAGGTGCAACATTTTTTTTTTTAAATGTTCCTAAAGAATAATTAATTTGGTCAATTTAAATAAATAAATAAATGTGTTAGTTTATGCTTGAAACTAGAAAAAAAATCAAAGATTAATTTAAGATATACTGAAAACAAGTCTTAATAGCCTGTAAAACAAATATATATATATATATATATTGTTTAAAAATGGCACATTTTTTATACATTTTTGGTGAAAATTTCCAAACCCTTGGTAGTGTTGGAGTAAGTTAGAACTCACAACTGATATTGCTTTCGATTCACTCTTCAGGTTGGATAAGGAAGGTCAAGGTCAAGCACATTGCATTGTGGGATGCAGTCTGCACATTTTAGCAGATGTAATAGATCACCTGGTGTTTTATGCATGAAAATGTGCTTACTGTGCATGGTTCACAAACTATTGCATAAATAGTAAGAGTAGTACTACAAACATTGTTGGCTGAAGGAAGTGCTTTGGAAATGTCATCCACAACAGAGCTTGTTCTTTAAAACTGGCGTTGAACTTGGCTTGCAGTCAGTTTGTCTATTAGAAAGGCTGAGATTGCCTCCCCCTGCCAATTTCCCCGGTCTGTCAGCATGATCGAGAGATCCTTTGTTTCTCCATCCTGATGATGCAAGAAAATCAATCGAAAAGCTTATTTCTGTGCAGGGATTTTGACCTAAATTTCAGTATGTCTATGCATGCTCTCCATCATGCAGATTAGTATCTTAATTACTGTAAGTAAGCCTTTCTCATTGGCTGCAACTTCCAACCGTATCATCACCCTGTTGACATCTGTATTAAAGAGGTCAGTGAAGTAGGCAGGGAAAACCCCTCTCAGATAGCATCAAATGCTTTACATTCTTGAAACGAGTGTGTGCTAATCCACGCCGTGCTTTCCTGTTTACCTCAAGGGCAATTACTCACTGGGGAGTCTGGGGTAGTTACAGTAACACAGTCCTGCTCAATTTACTTCCTGCTAAACCCACAAATTACAGCTTTCTTTTATGTGCCCCCTGTTGCTAGGTTAGTTTAATTACCCAACAAGGCTTATGTGTCGTAATGACTGTTTACATCTACCGTCTTGTTGATTTGTGATTGTCTGGTTTGTAACACAGAACTGACGCTTTGTTTCAAGGGCCTACACTTAAAGTGGAAACTGATAAAAGTTGTTTTTACATGCACTAGACTTATTTACGAAATGCCTAATTTTGTTTTTACAGCTCAAAAAAGTCATAATTGGACAAAAGTTGTTTTTCAGGTAAAGGGTAAATATGTTTTCGACACAACTTTGGATAATAACGGAGCAAATTGCATCTGAAGGGTGCTTTCTCTCGTAAATCTGATTTTGTCCGGATTGGATTTTTGTGATTACAGCATATTAGTGGTTTCAAACATATTTAAAAAGTATGGAGTCAATATAATGCCACCTATATATGCAAAATAATAAAGTTTTGCAAAAGAAAATAAAGTTTTGCAAACGAAAATGAAAGTATTGAGAAAAAAATAAATGTGTTTTTTGCAAACAAAAATAAAGAATTGCAAAAGACAATTAAGTATTGCGAGAAAAAAATAAGTTTTGCAAAAGAAAATAAAGAATTGCAAAATATAAATGAAACAGCACAAAAGCAATGATTTTGCAATACATATTTTCCATGGCCATATCTACTAATTTATTTGCATGGCCATATCTACTAATTTATTTGCATGGCCATATCTACTAATTTATTTGCATGGCCATATCTACTAATTTATTTGCATGGCCATATCTACTAATTTATTTGCATGGCCATATCTACTAATTTATTTGCGTTTCAGTCAAGTTTGAGCTTGCAATACCGTTTTCCCTTTGCGCTTCACGTTTCTGCGTGTCTCGCTTTCTGGCACTGTTTTGACATGGGGGTGGAGTCAAGGGACGGGGGCGTGTACAACAGGCCTGGGCATGCCTCCCTGGAAGTGACGCCATCGGCCCGAGACGCAGCTCACTGATCCAGGCACCATCGTTATTCTCTAGCATTAAAACATGCATGTTTTCGTTTTATTAACTTTATTAACAAATGCATATGTGTATTAGCAGTGTTTGCTCAAGTTAAAGAAGTTGTTAACATGAACAGCTGCTGTTTACTTCTCTCAATGTGCACACTTTTATAGCATTAAAATGTGTATTGTTTTATTTGGTTAACTAAATGTGTTTGTTTAAAATCTCTTAACCTGTGGGAGGACGCCAGCGCACAGAAGCGTTCTTTGTTTACATGAGTTCAGAGTTACTGCTAGATTTAATGTTAAAGAATGCAATTAACTTCATTAACTAACTTACATCTTTAAAAAGGTCTACGACTCTTTTTGGTTTAGTTTTGTCGTGGTCACGAGATATTAATTTGTGGGAACGTGATAATATGTTGTGGCCATGAGATCCTATTGAGGGAACAACTTCTAGTTGATAGTAATATGCTACCATATATTTTGCAAATACTGTAAACGCCTGACAATTATGCCAATAAAGTTTTGACTTTATGATTGCATTTACACCTGTATGTGACGATAAATGAGTGGTGTTTTCATTTACAAATGAAACTACGCAAATTATTCATTTATAATTCTAGTATTTATAATGATAGGGTTAGGGTACTTATAGGGTTATTGTTAAATTCATCCTGTAAACTGCACTTCCAGTAAAAATTCCTGTCATATAGCATAATCAAAGCTTTATTGGCATGTCGGGCATTTACAGTATAGGCTATTATTTACAAAACTC
>NW_015506234.1:392068-393430 GCF_001515645.1 Sinocyclocheilus grahami | reverse complement strand
TTCTCGTTTTATTAACTTTATTAACAAATGCATATGTGTATTAGCAGTGTTTGCTCAAGTTAAAGAAGTTGTTAACATGAACAGCTGCTGTTTACTTCTCTCAATGTGCACACTTTTATAGCATTAAAATGTGTATTGTTTCATTTGGTTAACTAAATGTGTTTGTTTAAAATCTCTTAACCTGTGGGAGGACGCCAGCGCACAGAAGCGTTCTTTGTTTACATGAGTTCAGTGTTACTGCTAGATTTTATTTTAAAGAATGATTCACTTCATAAACTACTTTAAAAAGGTCTACGACTCAAGCTTCATATCGATCTTGACTTCGTTTTTCATTTACATAACTCCTGGCATAAATTAAGAAATGACTGTAACTGTAAATTAAAAAAAATGAAGCTCTTTTTGTTTATTTTTGTTTATTTAAATTTCTCATAAATTTAATCGGTAAACAAACCCGCATGGCCATATCATCCTGGGATTATCAGATATGTATTTATTAATATTTTATTTTTTAATCACTTTTGTTTTGCAAATTTTTTTTGTCTTTTATTGTACTCTACAGTGTTGCTTAGCTATTTATTCCTGAAAAACAAAATTCTGAATTATGATGTAATGAAAAAAACAATTTTTATGATTACCCCAAGTTTATTGGTGGTGTTCTCTTATTCAAATGATAAATTATATAACTAAACAAATAGATAATTGATTAGGTGAAACTGTGCGATTGAATTTGTCGTTGTATCATACATCCTAGTGCATACATGCAGTGTGGTGAATTATTATGGCTTATTATAGTCTATTTAGGGTATTTTAGTAATTTAAAAAACATGGGTTATCTTAAAACATTTTATTATAATATTACACCACCCAAATATGTATTTATTTCCTTGTAATTCTCGTTGTCATTGCAGGCTGGTTTATATTCACCATTAAGAAAAGTGATTAGTATAACCTGCTTAAAAATTGCCGTGAACTTAAAACAACAGGACAAAAACATAGTTGATGACTAAAAAATAACCATTTTATGACTAGACATTGTGAATGACAGTGGCATAATACGGTGACATAGGTTTTTTAGCCATATCAAAACAGTAGTCATGTGTATGGGTAAATTTTACCCGCTGGTGCTTTTAGGTATACAGCGACCTCTGGATAAGCCTACTTTTTATCCATCCCACAAGTCTTGTAAGTCCATGTATTTTATTGTTATTATTATTATTATTGGTAATATTGTAATATTTGTTATGTATTTGATTTTTTTTTTACCTTCGTTTCGATCTCTTTTCTTAACGTTCAGGGCTGCGTTTCCGAAAAGCATCTTAAGTCTAATTCGATTGAAGAACCATTGTCATCATTTGGCTTACG
>NW_015506234.1:386689-391824 GCF_001515645.1 Sinocyclocheilus grahami | reverse complement strand
GTTGTTCTCTTATTCAAATGATAAATTATATAACTAAACAAATAGATAATTGATTAGGTGAAACTGTGCGATTGAATTTGTCGTTGTATCATACATCCTAGTGCATACATGCAGTGTGGTGAATTATTATGGCTTATTATAGTCTATTTAGGGTATTTTAGTAATTTAAAAAACATGGGTTATCTTAAAACATTTTATTATAATATTACACCACCCAAATATGTATTTATTTCCTTGTAATTCTCGTTGTCATTGCAGGCTGGTTTATATTCACCATTAAGAAAAGTGATTAGTATAACCTGCTTAAAAATTGCCGTGAACTTAAAACAACAGGACAAAAACATAGTTGATGACTAAAAAATAACCATTTTATGACTAGACATTGTGAATGACAGTGGCATAATACAGTGACATAGGTTTTTTAGCCATATCAAAACAGTAGTCATGTGTATGGGTAAATTTTACCCACTGGCCCTTTTAGGTATACAGCGGCCTCTGGTGGTTTAAGTGTTAACCATAGTCCTAGGCTACGGGACTGTGTTGCACGTGATGTAGACAACATTCGAATAAAGTTTATTATGAATAAATGTTAAATAAAGTACATAAAATAAAATAAGCCTACAATAATTTTTTTTATCCATCCCACAAGTCTTGTAAGTCCATGTATTTTATTGTTATTATTATTATTATTGGTAATATTTTTATATTCGTTATGTATTTGATTTTTTTTTTACCTTCGTATTTGATTTTTTTTTTTACCTTCGTTTCGATCTCTTTTCTTAACGTTCAGGGCTGCGTTTCCGAAAAGCATCTTAAGTCTAATTCGATTGAAGAACCATTGTCATCATTTGGCTTACGATTCTTTTGGGAAATGCAGCCTTGACGAGTTTTGTAAATAATAGCCTATACTGTAAATGCCACTATCAACTAGAAGTTGTTCCCTCAATAGGATCTCATGGCCACAACATATTATCACGTTCCCACAAATTAATATCTCGTGACCACGACAAAACTAAACCAAAAAGAGTCGTAGACCTTTTTAAAGATGTAAGTTAGTTTATGAAGTTAATTGCATTCTTTAACATTAAATCTAGCAGTAACTCTGAACTCATGTAAACAAAGAACGCTTCTGTGCGCTGGCGTCCTCCCACAGGTTAAGAGATTTTAAACAAACACATTTAGTTAACCAAATGAAACAATACACATTTTAAATCTATAAAAGTGTGCATATTGAGAGAAGTAAACAGCAGCTGTTCATGTTAACAACTTCTTTAACTTGAGCAAACACTGCTAATACACATATGCATTTGTTAATAAAGTTAATAAAACGAAAACATGCATGTTTTAATGCTAGAGAATAACGATGGTGCCTGGATCAGTGAGCTGTGTCTCAGGCCGATGACGTCACTTCCAGGGAGGCATGCCCAGGCCTGTTGTACATGCCCCCGTCCCTTGACTCCACCCCCATGTCAAAACAGTGCCAGAAAGCGAGACGCGCAGAAACTTGAAGGGAAAGGGAAAACGGTTTCGCAAGCTCAAACTTGACTGAAACGCAAAATAAAAGCAGCGTTGCAAATAAATTAGTAGATATGGCCATGGAAAATATGTATTGCAAAATCATTGCTTTTGTGCTGTTTCATTTATATTTTGCAATTCTTTATTTTCTTTTGCGAAACTTTATTATTTTGCATATATAAGTGGCATTATATTGACTCCATAAAAAAGTCTTAAATTTGCTTTTAGAACTCTGCAGTTTCCCCTGATTGTTAAACATTTTGTAAAATCTAAATTCTAAAACCTAGTTTTCCACTACAGCACCCCTTTTCCGGCCCTTGTTTGGAAACTCCTGGTTTGGGAAAGTAATCACGTCTGAATAAAGCTTAACACATTTTAAATGCAATTGTTATGCCAGCATTTTGTTTTAATTGTATTTTTCAACATTAGTCTAATTTTTGGTTTCGCACAGTGGAAATGTCCGGAAATCTGATCCTGTCCGGATTGGATTTTTTGTGATTGCAATATCATATTGGTTTCAAACAATTTGATACAAAAACCCTTAAATATGATGCTACCTACCAAGGTATCTTCCAAAACTATATAAAGCATACCCATTTGATAATAGTGTTAGTCATGTGATATTATTGACAATGTGTTGTTTTTATTTTTGTTTACTTAAAAAAAAAATTTTTGTATTATATTATTTTAGATTTTTAAATTGAATTAACGTAAAAAATATTTACCTTCATTTAATTTAACAGCATTTTTTCCCCCTACTTAATATTAGGCTTTTGTTTACGTTTCATACAATTAAAAATAGGACTGTCATTAGAATAAAACAGTTGTGAGTAATGACTTCCAAACAGAATGAATGAAACCATAATGCCAATTCTTATCATTATTTAACAAAATATAATATATATAGGTTTTATCAGTATCTTGTCATCACTTTATTAAGTCGTGTCACTTTATTTAAACACATTATCATATGAGCAAAATCTAATGTCGATCAACTTCTAATTCATATGTATTTATACTGTATATCACTACATTAACCAACATCAATACATATTAATAATATATATATACATAACAATGTATATTAAATGTCTTGAGCATTTTAAACTTGTAGTTACACTGTTTTGCAGTTGAATGTGTCTGTTTATATTATTCAGTTTGCTCTGTATGGACAGTGTTCATTTTATTTGTGCAGGTCTTACAGGACTAAAAAATAGTCTTAAATATGATTTTAACAACTCTGCAGATACCCCTCATCATTAAAAAATTGTAATTCTACAATCTAACTTTCCACTAACACTCATTTTGCAGACCCCCAGTTTGAAAACTCTTGGTTTAGAAAACTGACCATGTCCGAATAAGGCTTAACACATTTGAAATTTAATTTTGATGATGCCTACCAGCAATTTTTCAAAACATAAATCTCATTTTTAGCCTTCCATCCTGCCAGTTAGCCTCCAGCAATATCATCTTGCATGCTATAGCTCATATAATACTCAATATCAGTGTGAGAATATTTCCCTGACCAATTACCTAATTAGTTTTCCTGATTGTGAAAGCTTGCCAACGCTGCTGATTCAGGTTGGCACGACACAAGCTGGCTTGACAATGTGCTACTTTAGCAGAAGTTCTCTGGCATTTACTCACATGCTGCACGTCTGTACTCTAATCGCTTTTTGTTTGGCTCTGATAGGAGATGATGACCAAACTGATAACTGAGACACCAGACCACCCCATTCCTTTCCTCATTGGCCATCTGCAAACCAAGCAGGAGAGTCCCGGCAGGATTCAGAGGACCCTGTCGGGATCTGCAGCGCTGTGGGCCGAGAGCTCCTCAGGTGGGTATAGTTCAGAATCCTTCAAGCTGCTTCACATATAGAGAAAATGTAGATCACTACCAGTAGTTTCTCTCTCTGTAGATTACAAAGGCACACGACGGGACTCCAGGGGTTATGAAAAACCTTGGCAGATCCATCCCAAGAAGCCCAAGAAATCAAAGAGCGACCTGGCCGTGTCCAACATTTCCCCTCCGTCTCCTGAGTCTAAATCATGTGAGTCCCGCTGCAAGAGCGAAGCTAGTGTCATTACATCAGTTTTATGTGATTCGGCTGACTGTTAATCTGAGATCAGCTGAGCATTTTCAGAGATCAGAAATAGAGGAGACCGTCTGTACACTAGTGAACAATGACAACTTCTATCTTTAGATAGTGCCATTATGGAGGCTATCAGCATGAGCTCTGAGTGATATGTATTGCTGAGGGAGTAACTCGTATCAGCGTCTTTAATAATTGAATATGATGCTCTGTTACTGACAGCGGTTCTATTTCTTGCTTGAGTGGAGGCTGTTGGCCAGTTTTGGGGAAATGGCACGAAGGGAGATTATAAATACGTGTAACCCCATTTTAAACTGTGGATGTGTGCATGTGCCCATTTCCAGTTGATTATTTAGATGGTTTTCACATCAGTGAGTTTGTAAAATCTTGTGATTGTGTTTCTATTTTTGTTCTTATATTTTAAAACAATTGTTCAACAAAATTTAAAATTGTTTATTAATGTCTTTCCGATTGTACTGTACAACCATTTTGCTCTTTTTTTTTCTTAAAATGAATGTAGACACGGCCAAGATCCAAAAAGATTTCCCCAAAATTTTGGGGAAAGGCTCAAAATTAAAGGGATAGTTCACCCAAAAATGAAAATTGTGTTATTAATTACACTCCCTCATGTCGTTTCAATCCCGTAAGACCTTCAATCAATTTTGGAATGCAAATTAAGATATTTTTGATGAAATCTGAGAGCTTTCTGACCCTGCATAGACAGCAATGCAACTGACACATTCATGGCCCAGAAAGGTAGTAAGTACATCGTTAAAATAGTCCATGTGACATCAGTGGTTCAACCTTAATTTCATGAAGCTACGAAAATACTTTAAGATATTTAAGATATCAAAAATCATCAGAAATATCTTAATTTGAGTTCTGAAGATGAACGAAGGTTTTACGGGTTTGAAACGACATGAGGGTGAGTAATTAGTGACAGAATTTTCATTTTTGGGTGAACTAAGTTATTATTTAATAATTTTGTGTACTGTGATAATAGAACCAAAAAACACAAAAATAAATGGCTAAAAAAACACAAAAATAAATGGCTAACACTTTTTTTATGAAGCCCGCATTTATAATACATTATAAGGGTATTCTTAAGGCATTATAATGAATGCATAATGCATTATAAAAAACCTTATAATATGTTGTATCATCTCATATTTTCATAAGAACAGTTTTAATATATTATAATATTTACTTATTTGTGGTTATAGCTTTTAAGAGTATGATGATTTATAACACAATGAACACGTTGCATCCACTTTTACAATGGATTATATTTCTCATAGTTATAATGTATTATAAGTCTCATATCTTGCCATTTTCCTTATGCTACTTTACTTAAAGCGGTCAAAGACCACTCATAAGTAGTAATAATAATAATAATAATAACAAAAAAAAATTATCTCAAACAGCCATAAGATCAGATATCAGACCAGATGAATGTGTAATATGACACATTTGCTTTGAACTATTTTTATTGTAATATCAGTTTGATTATTTTGATGGTACCCTTTA